>NW_023461309.1:0-27048 GCF_013731165.1 Rhagoletis pomonella
ACACCTGAAAAGGTCTATATAATTCTGATCTTGAAGAGACGCTTGATGAAGTTCTTCTCCAAATCGATTGAGTTTCAGCGTCGCTTCGTAACTTTGAACAGAAAAAGAATTGATCACTGTACACCAGAGAGCCCGAAGCGAACAATATAATGTTATGAACTGAAACCTCAAGTGGATCTTTGGCCAAGGAGGTCATATTCACGGTGTTTTGAGACGAGCGCCACTCTCACTGATTATCTGAAGAGCGGTAAAGTGATCATCGGCGCATATAACGAGTACTTATTTGTTGGCCAGACTGAACCCCACTTTGAGGCAAAGATGACACTTGGAGTGAAAATTAATTTCACGCTTTTGCTATGGCAATGCATCAGCGAAAAAGGCCACAATTACAATAGATTTATTAAGTAACCTAAATAATTCTTAATTTCATTGAAATGATAATCCCACTAAAAATAAGAAGGCTTTCTTCTTGAAGAAAAACCACAGCGATATTTATCTGCTTACTTTTGTTCCTACTTTATTAGACGGTTTTCGCTCTGTGTGAGATATCGACGTCTCGGAATTGCTTACTCATCAGCTTATTCTTCTGACCTAGCTTCCAGCGACTATTTCCTATTACCAGAAATGAAGAAAGGGTCCGTTTGTAAGTTATCGAAAAAGCACCTCGAAAAAACGAATGCCTAATTTGGAAGTCTGAAGAATTTTAGAGGGTTTAAGTAAGACAAAAACTTAAGTGTGAGAAACATCAGATGAGATCTCTTTTCTGAAAGAATTTTCTACTTTTTCAGGTACTTATCGGGTCATCCCCGTAAGCTACATACAAACGAACCGACTCTTTTTCCTATATGTGGTATGAAACTAACATATTTTATTATATGAAACTGCATGAAATTAAATGAATCAGCTTATTATAAAAAATTTTGAATACCAGCATTTTATAAGAAAAAAGCATGTCATTGTGTGAACTTATGAATTTATGCATCAAATTAAAAGGCCGAGAAGAGTTGAAGTACCGAAATATGCTGCATGCAACTAAAGGTATTCAACGTAGAAAAAATTGCAAAATCATCAAAGATAAATTTTAATTCTAGAAAATATGCAAACATAATACGATTAACATGTAACGGCATATCATCTTTGATAAATATTCATGCGTGACGTGATATGTTAGAAAATATTTTCTTTCAGCCAATCAATCATTTCTGTTTCGAAAAACATAAACAAGTAATTTATTCTTAACCAAGAAAAATTTACTGTCATAACCCGAACCGCACATTTGTGCCTTGGTTCATATTATGGAAATGTGAAATCCAAATGTGTATGTGTAGGGAATCGAAATGAATAACTTATTTTATCATTCATGCCACATATGTACGAATATTGTATGAGAATTTTGCACTCATACGCTGATTGACAGCTGTCAAACATCTAATCAGTCAATATTCAAATGCATGCATTGAACCCTTTTTGCGTACATAAATGAGAACGAGTTTCACATACATATGAACTAAGAAAAGAAAACAAAAGTATGAAACCTAAATTGGTTAAACGCAGCTGAAGTGTGTGGAAAGTGCAAGTTGATTGGCTAAATGCACAAGAATTGGATTTGTATATCTATGAAACTGAAAACTGAATAAACTAAAATAGCATTTTAATGAGATTAAAATTATTTGCTGGATTAAAAAACATTTTTATCTTAGCAAAGTAAGTAACAGGCGCATGTCCTAAATGGATTGCATTTAATATGTATAATGCACTCAACTTAAAGCGCATCGTGTAGTGAATCATTCAATTCGGTTTATTTTTAAGCGACTTCTAATAAAGGAGGAGGTTATCAGTTCGTCGGAATATTTTTTATTATTTTTTTGTTGATTTTTTATTTGTATGTATGTTACCGCATAACCATGCACCACGTCAACCGATTTCGATAATTCTTTTTGCATCGGAAAAGTAGTGTCTCAAAGGTAGTCTCACATACTAATCTGGTTTAGATCCGATCATTGGATCATGAAATATATATATATATATATATATATATATATATATATATATTTTTTAAATATTTTTTTTTACTTGTTTTTAATTCAACTGCCTTCTTGGATTCTGGGACTTGGAATATACTACGTGTAGTCACCGAGGGGGTTGGGGAGTTAAAAGTTAGAAAAAGTGGGTCACGTAGTAATGATACGTTCCCTAACAAGTTTTCGCAATTTTTCTCTCGTTTTTCATTCATTTTGTGGCATATTAATATTTTTTTCTTTTGTTTATTAGTCTTTTCAAATTAATTTATTGAGTTTGCTATAGAGGTTGTGCATGTTACGCCTTAGCAAAAAAAAAACAATTGCCAAAAGTCAACGACAACTCCTAGATATTTAAAACAAAAATTGTTAAAAAACTTCATACCAAAAATTGTTCTAAAAATTCTGAATAAAAAGTTTGAACTTTTGATGAAATTTGTCGAATTTTTCTAACTTTTGTACAAAAGATTTAAATATTGAGCTATACTTTCATAACGATTTTGATGAAATTTTGTGTTCTGATAATAATTTGCATTTTAAGGTTATCTAGATAGGTGTTATCTCCGAGAATAGAAATAGAGAATTAGTTTCAAACTGAAAAAAGATCATAATATGAGTATCAAGTGAAAAGTAGTTTGAAAATTCCAGATGCAGTAAATTTTTTCAATAGGGTTTCCACCTATTGTCCATCGTACATTTATTGAATTTTTTGTTTAGAAAAATATCTAAGAAATAATATTACTTATTGTGAGTATTAAAAGAAAGCCCTTGAAAAATTCTTTGCCTACATAGTAAGTGTTATCCCTTAGGATATTAGTGTAGGGTTGCCACTTTTTCGATTCCGCAAAATTTAATGTAAATGACTTAATAATAACATCAATTGAAAGGTAGTTTTAATACCGAAATATTTTTGTTTAGGGTTGCCACATTTTTTCAATACAAATTTGTAGGTATGTAATTAATTTCTATGCAAATACATATATATCTATGTATATACATACGTACGTATACACAGTACAAAATATCGTGTATGCCTTAATGGGATTGACAACTAATTTTTAATACAACATACTTTTTTTTTTAATTTTCTTCCAAAATATTCTTTTCATAAAATTCTAAGGTATTTAAAGCCATTGTTTGATACCCTTGATATTAAATAAACTAAAGAAAAATATCCAAAACATGTTAAAATGTCGCGTGCCTATTTGTTTGCCCGCCACTGTGTTCATAACAGCAAATTGAATTGAAATATGATATAAACTCATCACGGCTCCGAAAAAACTCAAAGCAAATATTTTCAGTGATTTTTCAGCTAATGATTCCAAATTAAAATTTAATCTGCGAAATAATGGCAATGATTAATGACTGAGTTACATAAGGCAAAGAGCAAAAAAAAATTAAATTTAAAATTTAAGTTGGAAGTGGTAAAATTCGTTTGAACTAAAAAAATTAAGCCGCATTTAAAGTACGAAAACTCATTAGCGCCTAATTTAGAAACCACATACACACACATCAATCATTAAGACTCACACAAGTATGTACATTGATATTTAGGGACTTTGCGTGAACATCAGCCGCGTGCAGAGTGTCACAAAATTTTCATTTACGAGGCCTTTGTTAGTTAAATACTAACCCATAAGGTTAGCGTTGTCACCACTAATAACACATGATTTTACATACATACGTACATATGTATGTACGTCAATTCATATCTACTCATCCACCACCCCACAACGCATTTGGTTCAATCAATACAGTATTGATTGATAACATCAAACGCATTAGTGTCACAAATAGTGGCAACATAAATTTCGCCAACACAAGCACCACCACCACCACCACCACTACCACCACCACCATGCAACTAGGCATTAACACAAATCAAAGCTTATAGTTAAACAATAAAAGGAAGTGTGCTGGAACCCTCGCTGTGCCATATCACAGTCATTAGTGCGTTATTATTCGCGTGCCATCAGCATCAGAATGTTCAACTGATTGGATGCATTTTTGCGCTACTAAATTGCTTTAATTCACACTTATTAGACTTTCTTGTTGTATGTATGTCTTTGGCGATATTTGTAGTATTTTATATATTATTCTTTTGGAAAAACTGTAACTTTTGCCCCTCAGCGCCACAGGTCATAGCTTTGAAGTGTGTTTTATTGAAAATGAATTTAAATGGTGGCAACGGTTTATGGTTGAATGCGTTTGAAAAAGTATAAAAAATTATTACTTCTGACTGAGAGATGAGATGTTAAGTGGCTTTGAAACGTAAGCTGTCAAAGGCTATGAATTTAATTTACAACTTTCTTGATCAAGTACGCACGAAATAAATGTGATTTTGTACATAATTCTTTTTGAAAATTGTTGAGTCAAGTAATGTTTATATACACACATCCATATGTATGTGATAAAGTACGCATCTCCGACTCTATTCATGCTTGTGGCTCAATGGATGTGCCCGTATGCTTTCAACGCGGAGATCGTAGGTTCAAAACGCAGAGGAGCCTGGAATTTTATCGTATGTTTTTTAATTTACTTTATTTTTTTTCATTTAATTTAATATATACTTTAATTTTTGATTTAAATTTTGGGGTATGTTTTAATTATTTTTTCTTTATTTTTGTTTTATTTTATTCATTTAAGTATTTTCAATTTTATTTTATTTCATTCAGCTTATTTAACTAAATTTTTTATTTAATATAAATTTATTTCACTTTTATTTTCACCTTTTGTTATTTAATCTATTATTTTTCAAATTTTGATAAACAGATTGAAAAACATGTAACACAAAAATAAAACCATTAAGGCTATTCACGCTCGCGACTCAGTAGATGTGCGACTGTAAAGCGTCTAATGCAAAAAAAAACAGTTTAAATCATTCATGCTCGTGGCTCAGTGGATGTGCCTATATGCTTTCAACGCGGAGATCGCAGGTTCAAAACGCAGAGGAACCAGAAATTTTTTACTTATAATTTATAAATTTTGATTTCTTTTTTGTTTTGTTTTTCATTTAATAACTATTTTATTTTAATTTTGGGATATTTTTTAACAAGTTTTTCTTAATTTTTTTATTTCATTTTATTTTAATATATTTTTTATTTTTTCAATTTAATTTCTTTAAATTTCATTTTACTTCGTTGTAGGTGATATAATTTTAATTTAATTTAAATTTATTTCATTGTTTTATTTTTTCTATTTAATTCATTATTTCTCAGATCTGACTTTTTTAAATATTTATAGATTGGTTTCACCAGCAATTTAAGTGCATACATACATACATATTGGCTTACCTGCTCACACATTCGCCGCATAACGGCATAGTGTCAGGATGGCCGAGCGGTCTAAGGCGCCAGACTCAAGTGTGAAAACTTGCCCGCAATGCGGGTACGGAGCTTTCTGGTCCTCTCTGAGGGCGTGGGTTCGAATCCCACTTCTGACAAGATTTTTTTTAAATTTTATTTTAAATTAATTGTTCAAACTAACTTTTATTTTTTTTTTTTTTTTTTTTTTTTGATATAGTTTCTTATATCCGAGTCATTTTTATTTATCAAGATTTTATTTTTGTCATTCCACTATTCAATCTATATTCCTGCTCACTTCTTAATTCTGATCATTTGTATTTACATATGTATGTATTTCTAATTAATTCTTTCAAACTATTTTTATACCCGAGCGCACTTGTGCACAAGGGTATATTAATTTTGTTCACATAACGGTTGTTTGTAACAGCCAAAACGAATCGAGATAGATATAGACAAATGTATACATAAATGATCAGGATGAAAAAAGAAATCGATTAAGCCATGTCTGTCTGTCCGTCCGTCTGTCCGTCTGTCCGTCTGTCCGTGTACACGATAACTCGAGCAAAAATTGAGATATCTTAAAGAAATTTGGTATGTAGGTTTCCCTTAATCCAAGGTAGGTTGGTATTGAAAATGGGCGAAATCGGACTTTAACCACGCCCACTTCCCATATAACGGTAATTTCCAGAAATACGAAAACTGCGATATTTTAGTAACTACTAAAGATAATTCACTCAAGATTGATATTTATAATAAGTTTTAGACGAAAAATAAGAATATTATAAATTTTTGGAAAATGGGCGTAGCCACGCCCACTTATGGTTATATGCGTATATCTTGGTAACCGCTGCACCAATTTCTTCCAAACTTGGCACAGTTGTTGGCCTTCGCACAACATACTAAATGGCCGAAAATTTTTAAAATCGCTCAATAACCACGCCTACTTCCCATATAACGGTAATTTTCAGAAATACGAAAACTGCGATATTTTAGTAACTACTGGAGATTATTCGCTCAAAATTGATATTTACAATAATTTTTCGACGAAAAATAAGAATATTATAAATTTTTGGAAAATGGGCGTAGCCACGCCCACTTATGGTTACATGTGTATATCTTCGTAACCGCTGCACCAATTTCTTCCAAACTTGGCACAGTTGTTGGCCCTGGTACAGCATACCAAATGGCCGAAACTTTTTAAAATCGGACAATAACCACGCCCACATCCCATATAACGGTAATTTAGAGAAATACAAAATCTTCGATAAATCAGTAAATATTGAAGCTAATTTATTCAAAATTGATACTTGCAACAATTCTTTACCAAGAAATACGTTTATGGTAAAATTTTGGAAAATGGGCATGGCACCGCCCACTTATGATCACATATATGTATATCGGTAACCGTTCTACCAATTTGTACCAAACTCGGTGTGGTTATTGTGCTTGCCACATATAAGCAAAACGTTGAAAATTATTGAAATCGGACTAAAATAACGGCCGCTTCTCATATAACGGTAAATTTCAGAAATGCTTGAAACTTCAATATTTCGAAATTGAAGGACGCTAATTTACTCAAAATTGATACACCCCGGCTTACCATCTAGCGGAAGGTTTCGGAAAGGTGAAAAAACATATTTAATACTTGCGCCGGGTATTTAATGTTCGGCTCCGCCCGAACTTACACTTTCTTACTTGTTATTTTTTCGAACTGGTTTATTCAATGTATTTACATATATATTTTTCAAGTACACTCAATATTTAAGAATAAATGTTCATTCATTTCTAGTACAAGATTAATTATAGGCACGCCACATATTAAACAATTTTAACAATTATTATTTTTTTTTTGTTATTTAATTTGAGTTATTTTTCTAATAAAAATATAGTTTACTCTTTAAAACTATAAAACCCGTATAAATTCAAATTTCAAACTTTGTGCAATATTAAAAAAAAATTCAACAAACTTTCTTAATAATCTCGACCATTTTAATTCAAATTTTTAGAGTATGCAATTTGGTAGCCAATTCAATTATATTCTAAAAAAAATGTTTCGAACATGCTTTGTACGCACAATTTTTGAAACTTTGATTTATAAGGGTTTTGTTAAAGAATAAACCATATTTTTATAAAAAAATGACTAAAATTAAATAATAAAAAAAAATTGTTAAGATTTGTGGTGCGCTTATTTTATTTTTTTTTCTGGTTTATAATTTTATAAAATTTTTTTTTCGAATTTATATTTTTATTTTTTTATGAATTAAAAGTATTTTTTTAGGTTTTTTTCATTAATGAATTTTCTAAATTATCTCAATAAATTTTTTTTTAACAAACGCAGTTTTATGATTCGTCTTTACTATATTTTGTTTTAGATACAATTTTTTAATCTCTATTTACGTATACAATAATTTTTTTGTTAATATTTTTATTTATTTTTTCAATTTATTTCGGCTAAATTGAATAGTATTTTTTCTAGTTTATATTGAGTCTTCGAATTTTCTTTCGATTTTCGAATTTACAAATTCCAATTTTCTTTTTTAACTGTTTGCATTTACTTTGAATTTATGTTAGATTTTTTACTTCTTTAACTTATTTATTTTCTATTACTTTTTATTTATTTTTCTCATTTGTTTTTAAATAATTTTTATCCTGATGCATTTTTCCTAATTTATCGTTTCTGAGTTTTGTTTTTATTTTGTAAGTCATTCCTGTGTACTTATATAGCGCTTATTTTATTTTAGTTATTTTTTGTGAATTGGTTTTACTTTTATACTGTTTACAAATTTTTATTTACTTATTTATTTTTGATGTATTTTATATATTTCTTTTGCTAATTTATTTTCACCCCTTTTTCTGAGTAATTTCTTCGAATACATTTTACTTATCTTGAGTTTATTTAAATATATGTATTTCAATTTTCTGTTTGTAAATTATTTAATTTTTTGATTCATTACTTTAACTTGCTATTTTAACTTGTATAAGAACTGTTATACGTTTTTTTTTGTATTCTGCTATTTTAGAAAACTACTTTGGATATTTGAGTCCTTGAAAGATTGTGAAAAATATAAACTCAAATAGTATCTTAGCCGCCACAGAAGTAAAATCTTAGGCACAAACCACGCCGCAATAAATCTTTGAAAAAATGTATGGCTCTCTCGATTTATGACATATGACAGTACAATAAAAAAACACACACACACAGAGTTAGTGACACTAGAAACCGCAAGGCCACCAAGAAAAGGGACAATTTTGCAAAATCTTAATAAAGCGCGAAGCAATAATTCAAAAAAATTATGACTTCAATGAGTGAGTGAGCAATAAAACAAGGGATAAACTTTAGAATTATGATCATTAAGTAAGGCCAAAAAAGCAAACTTATAGGAAGATGAAAAGAAGCAATTTTGCTCTTTAATGGAATTCGCGCTGCATTGCATATAAATCAAAAAAAAAAAAAAAACATTTTCAAAATTTATGAATGAATGGCGAAATAAGAAATGATGGTGTTTCTGTGAGTATGAAAACTATAAATTTATAAAGTAAACGACTGTAAAAGCGCAGGCGCGCATACAGTTTACGAAAGATCACATTGCGCAAGAGACGGGATGAAAGGAATAACCAAAGACGCGAGAAAGTGCCATTTTGATAACTTCTAACTGACATTAAATTTAAATGATTTTTAATTTGTACAACCTTTCAAAAGTACAATACATATATTTTATGTGCAGCAACGAAGCGGTTAGCTTGAAACTAATTGTGCTTGCCAAGTCAAATAGAAAATTTTTTTTGGCTAACCCAAAGCAGAACAATTCACCTTCCTACAAAGAGAGAGAAAATGCTACCCTGCTAGATGCACACAAAAAGTAGAGCGCGAAGCTACAAAAAGATGCGTAATTAATACGCAGACTTGGAAGCGAAGGGCAAGATAAAGAACACGTCACCTACTATCTAAGTAAAGGGTAAAGGCTTGTGAGAAGGCAGTAAAAGCGCAAATTAGGGAAGGATAATAGTAGAAAGTAAAATTGCTGCATTTAGTACAAAACAATGAGGAAATTTACGAAACAGCAGGCAGAGAAAATGCATTCAAGCGGAAAATTGCAGACAGATGCCAATAAGCCGAAGCGTTTGAGGTAAAAGGATGCTCCGAAAAGAGGTGCAGCATATTATAAAATCTCAGAAAATTGTGCTAGAGAGATGTGGGGATATGCCGTTTGAATAAAAAAAGGAAGGAGGAAAATACAGCTCGGAAGTAAAAAGTGACATTTGGAAAAACGGATTTGGATCAACAAGGAAATTGATGCAAACAGCATTTATTAAATATGTTTGAATAGTAAAAGAAGAACTTCACTGTGCTTTTTCTTTTTCCCACATTAGGGGAACTGACTTCCTGACTCATTTTATTGTCCCATATAAAAAATATGAATTCAAAAGCAAGTAAGCTTTTCACTGCCGTAGCCGAGTAGGTAGAGATGTTGACTATAAATTCTGTGTGTCGCAGGTTCAAATGCCGGCACATGCAGTATTTAAATGATAGAAGAAAATTTTTTAATATACAAAATTTAAAATTTTCACATGAAATTTCAATTTGCAAACGCTTGTCAATAGTATTTTCAATCTTGATAACTTATCAAGAAAAGAGCTTTTGATTTCTGTGCTAGAATCCCAATTCTTGATAAATAATAAAAAATTTACAAATTATAAAAATTTTGTATTTATCAAGTGCACAGAATCGGGCTGTAAGATTACTTCACAGGAGCGGACACTTAAAAATAATGTCTATTTAACACGGGTGTCCCAAAAGTATCTGTTAATAGTTGTTGTACCTGGACCTTTGAGGTACTTTGCATTCAAATCACGATTCGATTGCCTACAATCTTTCGCGTACAAATTGTCGATGTAGAGTTTTGTCTGCGTAAGTATTCAAAATTAATCCTTTTAAGATAATTTTTGAAAAAAAAAACTACTCTGTAGGTGAACGAATTAAATCTTCACAGCAAAGGGCCGAAGTCACAGTACATAGTTAAACTATTGTTAACTTAATCACATGCAAGACTTGAGCTATGAGTTCAAACTTTACAGTCGCATAGTTAGCTATGGATACTCATATCGACTAAAAATATACAACTTGAAAAAATCTAAATTTTTGTATACAAATGTGGATTTCGTTCCATAAAAAATTTTAAGTTAACGAGAGTTCAACTATATGGACAAGCAGGGTTAAAACTCTTGTTAAGTTGGTACTATGAATGAATATGAAAATCGATAGTTGAACATTTGTCAGTGGTTAACCACGCACTGTGAATTCGGCCTCAAGTGTTTTAATGACAAAGCTTGGATCGCCTCTAGATTCTAGAAAGAAAATTTTATTTACGGAACTAACTAATTAGCGGGGATGGAAATTCAAACTTTCAAATTGCACCAAAAGCAAAAATAAATGCACTTAAAAAGTCAATGTTTTATATAAAATTTTGATAGAAGGAGGATACCGCAAAACAACTTTTACAACTCACATTCAACAAATATGGCTACATATATAAGAAACGACGTTGGAAGGAATCTCTCCAGAGCAAGTTGTTCAATCTGACATTTTAAAACGAAATATTCGCTGTCTATCTGAACTGACATGCGCCATGAGATTGTATAGCGACAACACGAATTGCTGTAACTACTTTGGAGAGAGTTCTACTGTCTAAATACCGATTAAAAATCACAACAATCAAGTATTTCGTTGAGAAGCGGATTGGAGCATCTATCGTCGTGGAGCTCTATCGTCAGTTCCTGCTTCCAAGCGGTACATAAAAAGCAGCACCAGCTTGTCGCTATCAGCTACAGTTACGTCCGTCTGGCCACATTTCCGTATAAAAATAAGGAAAGAAAACTAATTTCGCTGCTAGCTAAAGGTGACAATTTAATTAAGCAGATATTAAATTGATTTTGGCTTCGAAGCTGATTCTAAAATTAAAATTACAGCTTCTTCTGTTTAAAATATAAATAATTCTTAAAAAATATATTCCCTTTCGACAGCGCTTGATTTGACTAGTTGATTCTAACATTGTTTTCGGCTAAACTTTTATTGCAAAGTCTGGGGAATAGGCAAGATTCAACTTAAAAGACGTTAAAAATGTTTCTAGACAAATTTTTCATATAGGCACTGCAGAAGTCGATTTTTTCCAACGAGTTTCGTCTTCCCTTGTCAAGTTTGATTTGGAGACAAACCGGTTTTGGCGTTTTGCCATCTTCAGTGTCGTTTTTCATTCACGAGTCATTGTGTTAGTTTATGGGCTAACCCTACCAAAATTGATGGGAGGATTTCCTCTTGATAACCATATCTAATCATCATGAGACGACCTGTGTATGTACATATATCCGTCCTGTTCCGGTTTGCGATTTCGGCTAAATTTGTCGAATCCAACTACATAAGCTAGCTGTTCTGGTTTCCAAAAATCAAGTAAATTTTTAACCGACTTCAAAAAACGGAGAATTTGGTTTAGATCCTATCATTGGATAATGAAGAAATTAAGGGTACTTTTAATTTTTTTTTTTTATGAGAATTGAAGTCGGATTGTTTTTTGCTTAAAAATTACTTGTTCCATTTCAATTTGGGTACTAATATCGAAATGAATTGAAATGTACTTTTTTATAACACTGCCTTTTTGAACTCATGATGGAATAAAACGGTGAAATAATAAGACAGTTTTATGGTTTAAGTTTCTGGCACCTCGCTGCTTTATAAAACTTTAAGCGGCATACATTTCAAATAAGGCAGCGTATTATCTCGAACTTTTAACTACAACTAGTATAATTCAACAGGAATTAGGAGTTAAGGATTTTTGATATCCCTTTTTAAATAAATTTTGCAGACAGTTTCACTTTTGAAAATTAACATATGTACATGTATGAGCGGTATGCAAACTGAGCAAATATTTGCATTGAAAACCTAAACGTAGACTATATTCAATCCGCAAAACATTAGCGCTTGAAAAGCGAAGCTTTCAATGCAGTCGGTTGATGAATAGCGGCGACTGGCACCTAATTTGCTGTTCTCAATGGTTGCAGCTAGCTTACTTTGGCAGCACACGTAACACTCACAAAAAAGAAAATAAATAAATAAAAATGTTCCCGCAGTCATTTATAGTTTCCTGCGAAGGATTATGTCGTCCATTCGTCGTTTGTAGGGTTGGATCTATCAGAGGCGTTTTATACCGTCAGCTACTTCACGCTACGACAAGACATTGAGGCCTCCTCTCTCCCACGTGGACTTAAACGGTGGTTAGCGAATTATCCGAGTGGTCGATATTCGTCAGTAATTTTTAGAGACAAAACTAGCAAGGAGGTCCCACAGGGTAGTGTCCCTCCCCACTACTGTTTAACTATTATACTTAAAAGCTCCCTCAACCACCAGAGGGGTCTCAATTATCTCTTATGCTAACGACTGCTCGATAACGGCGTCTGGGAATGGAATCGATGATTTGTGCTCGAAAGTAAGCGGTTACCTCTCCGAAACTTCTCGCTTCTTCACTGCAAGAAGCCGACACCCCTGCCCTGCAAAATCTTCGGCAACCCTTTTTACCAACTGGACGAAGGAGGTCAGACTATAGCTAGGAGTTCACGTCGGTGCCTTATAAATTCCGACGGTTAATAACCCAAAAGTTATCGGAGTTAGCTTCGATAGTCTGCTCTCCTTCTAGGCGCATACAACCGCAATTGCTAATAGAATACAGAGCCGCAACAAGATCCTCAAGTTGCTAGCCGGCAGCACCTGGCACCCAGCAAAGACAAAGAAACGTTGCTGGCAACATGCAAGGCCAGTTCTAAACTACGCAGCGCCTGTGTGGTCGCCGGGGACAAGTAGGACGCAGTGGACGAAGCTACAGACCTGCCAAACTACGGCACTCCGAACAGCGACCGGATACCTTCTGATGTCGCCACAAAACCATCTACACGGCGAGACCCAAAAGTTCCCTGTCAGGCACGTCAGACGGCTGGCACGACTTTTCATTCAGTCATTTAGTAGATCATTATAAAGTAGACAGTGAAAGACTAGTTCATTTTAGGAATACATAGTTCTATTTTGACTGTGTTGCATATTCATCCTGAGGTTGTTTGTAAAAACGCAGCAGCTGCAAACATTTGTGGCATATCAGCCTTTAATAGAAAGTCCTTGCATTTGCAAACAAATTCCGCAAGTTGATAGTAAGCATCACTTGGGACAGGTGGATGAATGAAAACTAGGTTAAATAAATGCCACCGCGATTTGCTTTGAAGTTTGAAATGAAAAGAAGATAAGGAGAGGAAACAACTAGAAAATGAAAGTGAAATTGGCTAAGATGGGCGACAGGCGCTTAGCGTCTAAACGGATGGATGTATGCATGTACATATGTACAACACAAACCTTTAAACGGTAAAATGTTTGAAGAGCTTCGAAGAGGGGCGACTATAGCAGTGAAGGAATGAATGAATGAAAAGTCTATTCAGAAAATAAACTAACATTCTGACTCCAATGTCACAAAGATCAATTTAATTAGAGCAGTGATCAATTATCATTTGATAACATTAAGCGCATGCAAAATAACTTGCAGTTTCCATAGCCGCCTGACTTTTACGGAAGTCAGTAATTCAAATGCTTTTTTTCGCCAATAAATCATAATTAAAGTAGCGACGATTTAAACCGATTTGGACACGAAACAAATGTCTGACAACAAAGATGTCAAAGCGAAAGCAATGCGGACCACCTAATGGAAGCGTGGAGATGAAAAAAAAAAATAGGATGAAGTAGAAATAATCTAAGCTGCCAGCGGGATGTCCAAGGATTTTGACACACACAACAATCACACCTATGTTGCGGCAATATTTGTAAGCACTGTAACAGCCTGACGTTCGTGCACAAACGCGCTGGGCTGGCCGCATGCTCGATGGGTATAGAGAAGCAAAAGTGCTGGGGACTCCAGGCGCACAGCATGTGGTCACTTTTGTGGAGTTTATCAGCGCCGCTTGATGGCCAGGTCGATGCATTTGTTATGTGTTGTTGGCATTGGTGGTAGCAGACATTTGGTTGCTCTGTGGTCTATGTGCGTTGCATTTGCTGATGACTTTAATGCCGACAACGAAAGCTGCTTAGCCAGTGACACTTTGACAGTGATAGTCGAGGAAAGAAGGTACTGTCCCGATAGCTGTTGCAATTGCACTAATAACTGATAGTAGTAGAATTCCTTTGAAGAGACGCACAGTGGTTCAAAACTGGTATACAATGTTCATAGTTCAATGGAGCCTTAATTTTTCAACCAATTTGTTTACTATTTTTATACCCGAGCGCACTTGTGCACAAGGGTATTATAACTTTGTTCACATAACGGTTGTTTGTAACAGGCAAAACGAATCGAGATAGATATAGACAAATGTATACATAAATGATCAGAATGAAAAAAGAAATCGATTAAGCGGTGACTGTCTGTCCGTCCGTCCGTCCGTCTGTGCACTTCTTTTGGGCGTAGGACGGATGGTATTGAAAATGGGCGAAATCGGACTGTAACCACGCCCACTTCCCATGTAACGGTAATTTCCAGAAATACGAAAACTGTGATATTTTAGTAACTACTAACGATAATTCACTCAAAATTGATATTTGGAATCATTTTCAGACGAAAAATAAAAATATTGTAAATTTTTGGAAAATGGGCGTAGCTACGCCCACATATGTATATCTTGGTAACCGCTGCACCAATTTCTTCCAAACTTGGCACAGTTATTGGCCTTGGTACAGCGTACCAAATGGCCGAAAATTTTTAAAATCAGACAATAACCACGCCCACATCCCATATAACGGTAATTTAGAGAAATACAAAATCTTCGATAAATCAGTAAATATTAAAGCTAATATATTCAAAATTGATTCTTACAAAAATTCTTTACCAAGAAATACGTTTGTGATAACATTGTGAAAAACGGGCGTGGCACTGCCCACTTATGATCACATATATGTATCTCGGTAACCGTTCTACCAATTTTGTACCAAACTCGGTATGGTTATTGTGCTTGCCACATAAAAGCAAAACCTTGAAAATTATTGAAATCGGACTAAAATTACGGCCGCTTTTCATATAACGGTAAATTTCAGAAATGCTTCAAACTTCAATATTTTGAAATCTAAGGACGCTAATTTACTCAAAATTGATACACCCTGGCTTACCATGTAGCGATAGCTTACGGAAAGGTGAAAAAACATTTATTTAATACTTGCGCCGGGTATTTAATGTTCGGCTCCGCCCGAACTTAGACTTTCTTACTTGTTGAATTTGTATATGTTTATATTAAATTTTTTAGTGCAAAATGCGGAAAAAGTAGCAAGTTTGAAGAAAATCGATTCTCCTGCTCCAGTTAATAAATGTTACATAATAAAAATAGTTGAAAGCAATTGTAAGATTCCCTCCAGAACGAAAAAAATTCGATAGAAAAAATTGAAAAGTTATAAAAGAAAAAAATTCATCAAAAGTAATTTTTTTTGTGAGTTTTTAGAAAAATTGTTTAGTGCAAATTGCGAAAAAAAGTAGCAATTTTGTAGAAAATCGATTCTCCTGTTCTAGATAGTAAATCTTATAAAAAATGTTATAAAAAAAATTCCCTACAATAAAATTTTTTTTTTTGGAGTTTTTAAAAACATTTCTTAGTACCAATTTTGTAGAAAATCGATTCTTCTGATCTAGATAATAAATGTTAAATAATAAGAACTAGCTGAAAACAAGTTTAGGGTGTTCCTACAAAATAAAAAAAAAATTCCCAAAAAATTTTAAATTTAATAAAACAAATTTTCATCAAAATTGAATTTTTTTTTAGTTCTTAGAAAAGTTTTGGTTATATAGTTTTATAGATCGTTAAATTTTAGTATAATAAAGTGCATGCGTTCAACTGGTCTCTTGCTTGAACCGCTGTGGGACGTAAGGGCATATGAGCTGACTTTGATATGACCTGGCAAAGCTAACATAAATTTTCCAATGTGAGTCATATAGTTAGTTGCACAGCTTTTATGAGCAAACCAAAATTTCTCGCCACCATAATTTTGATATTTTTTTCCTAACTCATAAAATTTCAAATGAAACGAAGAAGTGTCAAAAGGAATGCTGTATGCAATTCCTTTTATCAGTTTTCTTCCATTCATTCATTGCATCACTAAATCGCCTTCATCGATGCATCTTTTTTTGTCAATAATAATGGCGATATAAAAAATAGTTTATGATTGTTCAGTAGCTTCATAGCAGTCATAAAACTGCAGGATATTTTCATCACTTTAAAGTGCGGCCAACGAAATCAACCGCTTCGTTTTCATGCGGCATTTCGATAACCTATTTTTATGAACTGTCTTTTGAGTATGTGTTTGGAATTCTCTTCACACTACATACAACAGGGTTGCATGCGCATATATTTTTATTTTTAGTTTTGTGGCATTTTAACCCTCATAATAGAGCCATTTCCATGCGTACGTTCATTGTCGTCGAATGTGCTGCCCATATTGGCCCATAAATTGCAAATTAAATGAGCCAAAACGAATCTGTGCAAAGCGGCTGCAATCCTAGCAAAGATTTCCACGACAAACTTCTTTACGTGCAACTTTGTTTTCAGCTATTCTGTTAATGATATATGCGCCATATGGTTTTGAGAAATACATGCCGTTTGAACATATGCTTAATTCGCGTGAATTTCCTACTAAATTTCGAGACATTGTGGGTGATCAATTATATTTTCAAGAAAAATATTGCAACTCTATAGAACTTACCAGCTAATAATCGCTGATACCAGCTACGAATGTATGCACTTACTTAATGTAGTGAGTATGTATGGTATACCGGTTTGAGGCACTTACCTGTAATTAGAACGAAAAAAAAAACATATTATAAATGTATCGGAAATCAAAAGTAGAGACGAGACATCATTTGTAAGGTTATAAATTTATATTAATTTTTTTTCTTGTTTTAAAAAAATATGTATGTAACAAATTGAATTTAAAAAAAGTTAAATAAAAAATAAATACATTTTTAAGTAAATAAAATTAAAAAAAATCTTTTTACACAATAAAAGCTAAAAAAATTAAAAGAAAATTTAACAAAAAAAATTACGTAAAAAAGAAAAAAATAAAATAAATTACTAAAAATTAAATGAAATTAAAAAGTATTATTTTAAAAATAATAACAACCACATAAATATGCATATGTTAAAATCTTTTGAGATGGGGATTTTTCAATAAAAAAAAATATATATTTTTTTTAACATAGCAGCACAATTTTTTTCCATAAATTATCACTTTTAAACCTAATTGAAGTACTTTAATACTGTTTCCTACTATCCCGGTCAAGCTAGATTTTCAAGGTTGCAGTAACTTTCATAAAGCTTGTACGAATGTTAGGAACGTCATTATAAATGAAATGTGAAAGGACCATATCGATCCCATATCTGTAAAGAAAAAATTATTCAAGGTCAAAGGTCACATAAATTGATTTTTACCATTTTCCAGCTAAACCGTAAGGTTTATCGTAAAAATAGGTTAGACAAAAGTGTAGATCATGCAATTATCTCTAAAAACCGTTATGCCACTTTTGTTCCTAAGAGTCACCATTTCTGAGATATAACGACTCGAACGACATCAATTTTGTAATAATTCATTTAACTTATAAAATACTTTGAATTGAAGTTAATTTTTTAACAAGTGGTAGGATAGAAAATTCAGTCAGTATGGCAGGTGCCACGGGCCCTTTTCCAAGAACCCACATTTTTTCCATGAGTAAAGTATTGATTTCATATATGTCCATACCAAGTTCCGGTATTCTACCACAAATACTTCCAGAGATATGCAGCATGAAAAATTCCGTTTGTGTGAGAGGTGCCACGCCCCTTTGTATAATCGAGATAAAAGCCATGCTATCTTTTAAGCTGGGCTAAATGACAGCAGTCTGCGAAATTTCATTAAGATCGGTTGAGTAGTTAAAGCGTATCTCTGGATCGGCATGCCTTAACCTAAATGATATACAAGTGCTTTCTCTCAAAATAAATTTTCACTACGAGCGGTGATTGAGAGAGCTTTCTTTCTAAGACTTTGGTGCTGGAATAACAAAAGTCTTTCGAATAATCTTTCCATCTGTCTTACGAAAGACTTTTTACTACTATCTTAGCCGGAATTACCCTGTAAATAAGTACTTCACAAGTGAAAAAATTTGAACGAATTTATTTATAGTGAAGCTGTAGATTTTCTAAAACTAAAATAAAACACCACGATATACATATATTTTTAATAGAATTTTCGGATCAAAGTCTATATTTATACAACGTATAGTCACATTCTCTTATAAAAACATGATGGTCCACACTTTTTGCTTTGAATTTTTAGTTCGTTTAGAATTTCTTTAACACAAGGTCTCTTGTGGCATTATTGAACCATCAATAATGCCTAATATCAATGCAACTACACCAATAACTGACACTTCATCCAGCGCTCTATTTAGACGTGGTTCCGCCCAGTTTTCCAATAGTTCGCTAACTTCCTCTTGATTGTCATTCAGCGTCATATCAATAAACTCTTCCATCCAATCGTTAAAAAGTTTCGTCTTCAGTGCGCTACCCAAAATACCAGTCAGCTTAGACTCCACATCGCCCAGTTCGACTGTTGCCTTGAATTTTCGCAATTTCAAGCTACCCGAGTTTTTTGGACGTACTATAAAACTGCCATAAATGCGTAAATTCTTCAAAGTCAAATGCAATATGCCATCGCCATAGATGTGAAATTTGGGACCATACATCCTAGTGGTTATGTTAGTCATATAATTGCCAGTGATCAAAATTTCAGGGAAACGAAAATCGTAACGCACTTTGTGCAGAATATTACTGAAGTGTAGTTCCTGTACGTCAAACTCGTCGAGACCGCTGATATTAAGATCCGTTACGTTGCCGTGTATTCTGTTGCGAAAGATACGAGTAGTTGTTAAAATTTTTGGGATACATTCTAAGTTAGTTATTTCAACTTCTCAACTCACTCTGTTTTATTAAGTACCACATTCACATCTTTATAGTCGGCATGCAGTGGTACCAGCGGTGGTATGCCTGCTGGTGGATAGCCGCAAGGCATTTGCAATCGCACAAATTCCATAAATTCGCGGAGATCATCTTCAAAGATGGTGCGCGTCTCAAATCCGATATTTTCGTTTGCGCTAACAACTTGCTGGAAAAGTGTGCTATGTAATAGCCGCAATGCGATTTCAAACTCGCCGGCTTCATCACTTTCCACTTGGCCTTGTGTGGTCTGCAGCTGCAGCAGCAGCAAAGCGCTGAAAACGAGCCAAAATCTATACATTTTTTGACGACAGCTGTTGGCATACTGATTTTAACTTTCGATTCCAATTCGGGAAGTCACCTGCGAACTTAACTAATGTACTAATGTACTTATATTTTTTACAATTCGCACACCTGTTAGCTAGCTAATCTATTGCTTGTTAATCGCAAGGCGATAAAATTTGGATTATGGGTATTTTGAGGCCGATATCGGTACAATAGCGCTATACATGCAGTCATAAACATAAATTATGAAATGGAAAAGCACATAAGCACGGAACATACAACTTTTGAGGCTATACTGCTAAAAAAGTGGAAGGGAAGTATATTTTCTTTTTTTAACTTTCAAATTGTGAGAGAAAAAATACACAGCCGTAGACAATATGCAACACTTCTTTACTCAACAATATTATAGTTCTCAATTTAAACCCAGTTTATTCTCAAAATTACCTCATTGCAGAAAAAGCTTTCTCGCAAGTTGAGAATGTAATTCGTTTTCCGTTGAAAACACTTTTCTTTACTCGTCAATGTTTCTAAGATTAAATTGAGGTGCGGAAAAAACTTTGTCAATATCTGAGTTCTCAGTTTAATCACAAGTCATTCTCGAACCGCAATTTTCATTGGGAAGATAAAGACCAAATCGTCTTACAAATAGAATACTAATGGTTCTGGTAGACGATGAGAATAGGAATTCACTCTCATAATCACCGTCTAATTACTAATGAGAGTACATATCCCTTCTCATGAGAATTACTCTCATCGTTTACCAGAACAATAAAACAAGAAAGTAATAAAAATTCACATAGGTTTCAAATCATCGTCAACGCACCATCGTTTATTAAGATTTCTTTAGCATACAGATTAAAATTCTTTAAACTCCTTAGCGGAGTTACAACTCTCCATTAAGCCCAGGGATCCTCGGGCGCTACACAACTCGTTTTAATTGGCTCATCTTCACTCTCTGCGCCATCACTATTCAAAATTTTATCCAAAATATCCCAGAAGTCATTACCCTTAAGTAAAGCGTTTACGCGTGGCACCACGGTGTTCTCAATACTTTCTGAAATCTGATTTTGATTGTCGTTGATGCCCGATATGACAGCATTTTCCAGACGACGATTGAGCAGCTCATTCAATTTGCTTTCGCCCAAGATACCAGTGATGTTGGAGTCGCAGCCCTCCAGCGCAATTTTGGTCTTCAACGATGTGATTCTTATGGATCCCCACAAGAGTGGTATTTTATATTTTAAAGTACCAGAAACACGCAAGTTTTTCAAGCTAAAGTCCAAGGAACCATCACCTTCATATTGCACCGAGACGCCGAGTTGGTTAAGAGCATCCAAAATGGTGTTGGTGGCGTACTGTGGTGCAGAGGCACGTATGTTACGGAAGGTGAAATCAAAAGTTATCTTCGACAGTACAATATTCAACTTGAATTTGTTGATTTTGAAGTCGTCTAAACCGTCAACGCGGAAGCGTGTGAGCTCCTCAGCGGTGCTGGGTAATGAAAATGAAAATGAAAATTAATTAAGTTATAGTAAAGCGCATTATTTCCAATTACTAAAGTACTCACTCCAAAATGCCATGCTCGTAATGTACGGAAACTTCGCTTTTCTTCAAGGGCGCTAGCGGTGGTATGCCGTATTGTGGGAAACCGCAAGGCATCTGTTTCTGTAGCCTACGAATAGCGCGACGAATCTGCCATGAGATAATGAAGGTGGGCGCAACTGTCGGTAGCAGAAAGGAAAGCGTTTATTTTAAGAAATCTTCACATACTTAACTACAGTTTTTAGCTAGCCAGCCGACTTACTCTCTTGGACACCATCTTCATTTTCGTAGATCACTTCGATTTCGCTATCGGCATCGATTGGCGATAGCTTGGATTCGGGGCGTTGTAGGGCGCCAGCAAAGGCGCAGGCGGCGAAAGCCACTACCAGCAAGTATTTCATTTTAAACGTTTTCTATCTAAAGTGTGGTTGATGCAATCCTTCAATTTGGCTAGTCAGCAACCGTTCACAACTGATTTCGACACAGGTGTCACCTTAACTTTTATATGTTTCGTACACGACACGACACACACATGCGAATTTTCGTACACTCGGTGCGGATTTATTATCAGATACGATTGATTAAGTGGCGTTGTGAGATTTATGGGCGATTTATAAAATATTGTTGAAATTTACAACTGAGTGAGGGCTGATGTTATGCACTGTTTTAAAAAGCTAACGAGATCAAGCGTTGTTAATTTTTGAAATTAGTATAGTTTGCAGGTGCTTATCTTAAAAGGTTTTCAACTCAATATCTTTCTATATGAAGATGAGCTTAGGTAAGATCATAGAATTTTTAGGAGCTACATAGATATGACAGCTCAACTTTACTAAGAAATTTAGGTTGTCACAATCTGAATAACAGTAATCTACGACTCTTTCTTGATAATATCTTGGAGTTACGAGATTTAGGAGGGAGATTGGCAACTTAATTGTTTCATTTATCGTATTGTAAAAAATAGCGGTATATCGCATTTTATTCGCTATTAAATGTAGTTTCTTACAACAACAAATATCAGTGTAATATGAAAATAACTTTAAAATGAATTAGAATCAAAATAAAATTATAGTTAAAAAACTAAAAACACGCTTTTATTACAAAAAGAACTAGAAAGTATAAAATAATTTATAGATATAGCGATTCCGTTTAAGAAGAATAGGAAGTTCCCTAACTTGATTTAATTTAACTTTTTAAATTAGCTAAAAATAGAATTAAAGTGATTGGCCCGTAGTCATCGTCAAAATAAAGTCCACGGATTTATTTCTTTTCACGCAAGTAATATATGTTCTAAATATGAACCAGATCAGACTATAAATGCGGGTTTTGCAAATATCTCGACTCCTGCGCCACCTAGCGGATTAAGTCATATTTTATATTGCATTGTCCTCGAGTACTGAGCTATGTTTGAAGTTTCAAGTCTGTAGCTCATCGGGAAGTTTGTTAAATATTGACTGCAAGGTTCTAGGACATACAAAGATACATACATACATACAAGTGAAGTTAAATAAAAGCTTGTAATAAAAATGTGTGTAATTTTTTTTTTAGGTTTGCGGAAATAGGCCCGCCACTTATTCATTTAACCTTTAATTTAAGCAGTTGTTTCTTGGTTCTAAACCAATATAAAATCGTCAATCAAATGCTTTACTTTAGACGCAACTATAAATTTTAATGCAACCTTTTAATATAAAGTGAGCTTCAAAATTAAAAGTTCCATGAGAAAAAGGACCTAAGTTACATACCGTTATGAGCATCTATCCTATTTTCAGCAAAATACTGACACCTGAGTGGTCGAAGAATGCCCTATCTCGGAATTCGGTTCAAAAACGCCCTATCTCAGCTGCCGATTCGAAAACGCCCTATCTTAGCACATTTTCAATAAATTTTCAGCTGAGATAGGGCACTCACAGTGGTCTTGAAGCAACCATAGCTATGACTAAAATGCCAACCAAAACGGCTTACATAACTGTCTTTGTACATAATCATAGATCAAAATTTCGTTGAAAATAAAATTCCATCTGCTCCTATTCTTAAAATATTATAAAATGTTGATCTAGAACTTTCCAAATCTAGTTATATAATCGCGAAGGTCTATGGTAATATAATTATAACACTTTCTTACGTTATAAGCATAAAATATTTTAACTTAGTTATTCAAGAGATAATATTACATAATTGCATATTTTAATAATTCTTATTGCATAAATTTTATAAATTTACAAAGTCAATATAAAATATTATTTTATATAAATTCATATGTGTTTTGATGAAAATTCAACGACAGTTTTTTTTTTAATTGATTATATATTTAGGGTCGTCAATCGAATTAACTTTATAATTGAGCCAAAATCTTAAAAATACGCCATGAATGGATTCTCCAGCTTGCTCCGACCACATTCCGAAGCCGTCGTTGCCTAAAAAATGCAGACTATGTTCCAAATGATTTAGAAGCACGTGAATTTTTAATGTTTCCGACATTTCTGTGCTTCGGAAGGCTTTAGCGAGTTTACTTACATGATTTTTTAATTCTGACCCAACTGACAAAGCAGTCAACCCATTGGTGGAGTTTTTTTCACTCAATACATTTAAGGTATGTGCTCTCCCTTGTATAACTTTTGGATGGCTGGTTGCCCGAGCAGTGAGCCAGATATAACAAGAGCATGAACTTGTTCTTGTTTCTTTTGTCGAATCTTCATAGTTAGGCATGTTTGGAAGAGGCCGCGTTGCATTTGGTATATCCATATCTCGGTCACAGAGAACCCTACGACATGTACCACAAATGCCTAATGGGAACTTCGAATTGGTCAATCTAAAATTTTCACTAACGTATTTTTTAATAAGACACACCAATTTTCCGGTTATATTAAATTCTGAAGGTTTTGACGATCCGAATTTAATCTTTCTCCCACAAGGCGCGCACACTTTAAATCTGTTCTCTTCGTGATTACACTTATGTTGCGGATGACTTATAGAAGACATGATGTGCAATCAGATAGCTTACACCAGAAATATTATCATCGAGAAAAATACTATCTGTTTTTCTTTTACACTAATATACAAAACGATAACTTTAGAATACTCTGTTGAACAAGAAATACTAACAATTGCAGTTAAATTTTTTCCAAATTTTCATTTGACAATATTTTAGGCATAGGAGCAGATATGATTTTAATTCCAACTGCATATTGGTGTATGGGTGCCTTCCAAAACAGGTATGCAAGCAGTTTTGGTTGGCATTTTAGTCATACCTATCATTGTTTCAAGACCACTGTGCACTCTTTAATCGAGTTCTGAAGTAGGAAGTTCTTGAAAAGTTTTCGAACTGGCTGCCGATTCCACTAAGGTGTCGATATATAAATCTTTTTATCCTAAGCCCAGATTTTGAGGATATATTTGGGATAAAGTTTTTTATACCCGAGCGCACTTGTGCACAAGGGTATTATAACTTTGTTCACATAACGGTTGTTTGTAACAGGCAAAACGAATCGAGATAGATATAGACAAATGTATACATAAATGATCAGAATGAAAAGAGAAATCGATTAAGCGGTGACTGTCTGTCCGTCCGTCCGTCCGTCTGTGCACACGATAACTCGAGTAAAAATTGAGATATCTTAACGAAACTTGGTACGTGAACTTCTTTTGGGCGTGGGACGGATGGTATTGAAAATGGGCGAAATCGGATAATAACCACGCCTACCTCCCATATAACGGTAATTTTAAGAAATACGAAAACTGCGATATTTTAGTAACTACTGAAGATAGTTCACTCCAGATTGATACTTACAATGAGTTTCAGACGGAAAACATGAATATTATAAATTTTTGGAAAATGGGCGTAGCCACGCCCACTTATGGTTACATGTGTATATCTTGGTAACCGCTGCACCAATTTCTTCCAAACTTGGCACAGTTGTTGGCCTTAGTACAGCATACTAAATGGATGAAAATTTTAAAAATCGGACAATAACCACGCCTACCTCCCATATAACGATAATTTTCAGAAAAACGAAAACTGCGATATTTTAGTAACTACTGAAGATAATTCACTCAAAATTGATATTTGCAATGAGTTTTAGACGAAAAATAAGAATATTACAAAATTTTGGCAAATGGGCGTAGCCACGCCCACTTATGGTTACATGTGTATATCTTGGTAACCGCTACACCAATTTCTTCCAAACTTGGCACAGTTGTTGGTCCTGGTACAGCATACCAACTGGCCGAAAATTTCTAAAATCGGACAATAACCACGCCCACATCCCATATAACGGTAATTTCGAGAAATACAAAATCTTCGATAAATCAGTAAATATTGAAGCTAATTTATTCAAAATTGATGATTGCAACAATCTTTACCAAGAAATACGTTTATAACAAAATTTTGGAAAATGGGCGTAGCACCTCCCACTTGTGATCACATATATGTATCTCGCTAACCGTTCTAGCAATTTGAACCAAACTCGGTGTGGTTATTGTGCTTGCCACATAAAAGCAAACCGTTGAAAATTGTTGAAATCGGACTAAAATTGAGGCCGCTTTTCATATAACGGTAAATTTCAGATATGCTTGAAATTTCAATATTTCGAAATTTAAGGACGCTAATTTACTTAAAATGTATACACCCCGGCTTATCATGTAGCGGTAGCTTTCGGAAAGGTGGAAAACATATATTTAATACTTGCGCCGGGTATTTAATGTTCGGCACCGCCCGAACTTAGACTTTCTTACTTGTTATTACTCAACTACTCATCGAAAACTTTTAATGCAAGAATAAAAATTTTTTGTTCGAAAAAATTTTAAATTAACAAATTTCCATAAATTTTTTTACGAAAATAACGGTATAACTTGAAAAACAATTTAAATTCTTTTTTTTTGTCAAAAAAGTAAGGAATTTGAAACATCAATCAAAAAAGATAAGCACGATTGAATCTAAATCAACAAATGATTCAATTTATGTAAACAAATTATGATATAGCATTGCTATAACAACAAAAAACTTCCAAGTTAAATTTTTTTATCTCAAAAATATAAAAATTTTGTGGTTATAAATTATAAAAAAATCAATCGTAAACTTAAAAAAATTAATTATGAAAATATCAGTCCTAGGTAATAAACAAATTTGAATACCACAATAATGATTTTGGAAAGAAAAGAGTATAATTAGCAAGTTATTTTCTAAGCAAAAAATACAACTGATTTCAAGTCGAATATCAAAATTTAGGAGTACCGTTAATTTCTACATGATCAATTGATCGAAACTTTACCAAATTAGAATGGCCCCTTGAGATACCTTCCGATAAAAAAGGATAATCGAAACGGTTCACGTCGTCCAAAGTAATCCGGTACATGCCTAAGAACTGCATTTTAAAAAATTGTCAACTTTATTTTATCCAATAACACGAAATTTGGTAGACGGGTTGCCAAGGTAGATTGGTGTTCAAAATGGGCGAAATCGTTCTATAACCACACCCACCTCCCATATAACGGTATCTTCAAAAAATCGCAAAAACTACATCTGAAAACGAGACATATGTGAATCTTCCTAAGTATTTTGACACGTTGAATCTGAATCCGGCATCAGAATCGGTCTAACGTGTCTGACCTAAGCCTTAACCTTAAAACACATAGACGGATATTATGTGACAGGAACGTTTATTACATTTATGTTATTCTGTTTTCCTTTATCTTCATTTTTATCTTTATAGTCTATCGATAACAAAATCGATAGTAGCATCCAATAAAATATCGATACCAAAACCGATAAAAATATCGATAACAAAATCGATGAAAATTTCGATAACATAATCGATAAATATCGATAAGAAAATCGATAAAAAATATCGGTAACAAAATAGCTAAAAATATTAATT
>NW_023461310.1:0-17949 GCF_013731165.1 Rhagoletis pomonella
TGACGTGGCTGATTCTGATGTGCTTATTTCCATCGTAAACGGCGGAAGGTTAGTGGACGTCATGGATTCTGAAGGACTTGTTTCTGAAGTTGGAACCGAAGTCGAGGGCTCGTTTGATTCTAATTCAGTTGTTTGTGAAGTACAGGGCTCAGTTGGAGGAAGTGTAGGAGAGGTGACTAGTTCTGCTAAACTAGTTTCCGGGATGGACGTTGAAGTTGGAAGTGGCGTCGAAGTAGATGGGGAAATTAGAGGTTGGGTTGGCTCTACAGTGGATGGTGCAGTGGATGGGAAGGCAGGAGGAAGGGTTTCCTGTGAAGTGGTTGTTTGTGAGTTAGGTGGCGAAGGTGGAAGTGATGTCGAGGGCTGTGTAGGGGGTTGCGTTGATCCAAGTGTTGTTGGCTCTGATACAGGTGACGAGAACTGGGTTGACGGCAAGGAGGATTGAGAAAAAGGAGGTCCAGCTGATTCCGGTGTTGTTGGCTGCAAAGTTGATGCTAATGTTGGAGCATTTGTAGAGGGGTTTGTTGCATCTACAGTAGTTGGCACTATTGTGGCAAGAGTCGTTTCCTGGCATGGTGCTGGCGTAGTTGAAGGAAGACTTTCTTCTGATGTAGATGGTGCTAAAGTAGTTGGTTGTAAAATTGCCGTAGGCGGAGTCGGTTCTGAATTAGTCGACTGTGGTGTAGAAGATGAGATCTGTGACAACGGTGGTGGTGCTGGGAAAGTGTAAGATGAAGTAGGTGGTTGAGGTGATGCCGGTGTTGTTGATTGAGAGGGTGCTGAAGTAGAATAAGTTGTTGGAGCGGTATCTGGTTGTGCAGTGGTTGAGGATGCGGTCGGGGACTGGGTTTGTGTTAAAGTTGTTGGTAGCAAAGTAGCCGGGGAAGGAGGAGGGGAGGTTTGTTCAAAAGTGGTGGCTTGCAAAGTTGAAAGAGATGTCACGATTGAACTCGAAGCTGACGATTGGAATGTACTTTCAGTCACAACTGGCATAGTGGGCGTTGAAGCTGAAATTGCGGTGGAATTATTATAATCAGCCTTTATTACGGCCCCCAAAGCTACGATACTCACTGAATTGTTCGCTATTGTTATGATTGTGGTACATTGCCAGGATAGCTAGTATTTCCTCCAATAGTATATTGAGACAAACTTTCACTTGAGGATCGGCGTTAGCGAGGTCGGATTGTGCGGTGACTAAAATATAAGGTAATTTTCGAAAGAGAAAGAAGAAATTGAATATTAGTTTAGGAAAGCTGAATAAACGAAATTCAAATATTTTTTAGGTGCATACTTGTTTTATATTTACTTACCAGCTTCAGTAACCGTTTCAGCAATGCTCGCCGCAGTAGTGACTTCCGGACTGAGCGTAGTCATGGCGTTTAGTTGATTTAGCAAATCCGCAGCTTCGCTTTCAGCATCTATGATAAGAAGAAGATAGATCGCGCGCCGATATTAGAATAATATTTCTAAAATTCTCTTCTCACTTTCACACTTACTGTGTCCGCCATCGCCATCGGGGTCCGGATGAAGCACTTCAGTCAAGACGTGCAGTATTTCTCTAAACAGCCCGCTTTTCTTGTCTGTAGCTGCACTAGTCTGGCTAACTGAATTTAGCAACTTGACACAAACACTCAACGGTGGATGCGCAGTGCCGTTAATGTAGTCATTTTCTAAAACAAATTAGAAATATACAGAATAAATTTTAAATAATTGCGTGCTTCTCCACTTACGCGCTTGCTGCTGTTCAATACTTTGGCTGCTATTTTTTCTCAGCTCAAACTCCAGTTTTTCCAGCACATCGCCCAATGGTACAGTTTCAGTTTCTGTAAAATTACATGTTTAGCCAAGAATTTAAAGAAAGAAACTTGTATTTATGCAACTTACGGATTTGGGTACCACTGTCCACCGACGTTTCATCGTAAATATTGATGATTTTCGTTGTTGTGCTGCTGATCGAACTTATGTCTGTATAGTCGCCAACTTAAACAAATATTAGAAAAGAAAATTTTTACAAAATTTATAATGGAAACGGTAATGAAAATGGTGATGTAAATGATAATGGTGATAGAAGTGGTATTGGTAATGGCAGTAGTGATGGTAATGGTAATCGTACTAGTAATCATAATGTCAATGGTAATGCTAATGGTACTCTTTATTGTAGTGGTAACTGAAAGTAATGGCAATGCTAGTAGCACCAGTAATGATTATTGTAATGATAAATGTATTGATAATAGTAATTATGATAAAAATTGTTACTAAAATGGTAATGGTAATTGCAATGATAACTCAAGTGGGTAAACAACATTTTGGATAAACAACATTGAACCTTGGAATTTGTATTAGATCTCCACTTGATCTCCAGCTCAAATGTTTACTGGGAATGGTTATGTTTAAGGCAATTGTAATAGTAACAGAAATGTCAATGCTAAAGATAATGGTGATGATGATGGCAATGGTGATGGCAAGGGTAGTGGAAATGGTAATTTAAATTTTAATGCAAGTAGTATGCTGCAGGAATCCAGGAATCCAAAAATCATCATTATCTAATGACTAGAATCGCTTTCTGGAGGAGTGTGGTCAGATAAATAACGATTCACTCGCTCTTAGCGTCGAAAAACCGCCACTGGTATTCAGAAGGATGGAGTCAGGAAACAACTGATTATCTATGATCCTTTACTTCACAGGATGAGAGACAGAAGCAGTGGCATGCGGTGAAATAAAGTTAGAAGGACTTTTCCTCAACACCATTACCTCTAATGCGGAGAGACCCTATTCTAAGACGTTTACTTTGGAAACTTTTAGTGCACGTAAAAGAACGTGCAAAAACTAAACATATTTGGATATGTCTACTTCACTCATTACATCTTCGTCAAGGGCCGGTCACTCCTCTAGGTACTATATCCTACATATCCTACAAGAGTTCCAGTTCTACGATAGCTCCACTTTCAGAGAACGAAGCGCTTTTGGCAATTAGAGTGCTAGGTAAGTACACTAGTGAAGTGTACCAAAAAATGTATGGCTTAGGCGCCAATCCAGCAAAAGGTTTTATTATAAGGAGACCACACATTCACTGACCAGGTGGCGGCTATTTGTTGGGTTTAGTAGCGTCAAAATACTATATAGTAGATAGCCGGCACAAAGAAGATAAACTGTGGCTAGGCTTACTAATTCCGAGGAATCGTGGCACTCCTTAGAGTACTGCTGCACTTGCTGGGAGCCTTAATGTGGCGGGTGCTGGTTTGGTAATACTAAGTGGCGTAATAAAACGGTGACACCATCAGTGTATCTTTACAAAGATAGACTTTCCGTAGAAAAAATCATTTGCAGTGAAGCCTGACGAAAGACTCCACTCTAAGAAAAGGAAACTGGAGTGCGACCAACTTTTGTTGAGATCATTTGAATCCACCCTCTCGATTGTTCGGGACCATTTTTTCTTTTTAGTTTTAGCCTGGCGATTAGTGTTGCTCTCAGGTTTCTGGTTGTTATGGTAATAAACATGATGTAATTTTTGTAACCATGGTTCTTATAATTGCTATTACCTATGCCAGCTTGCCCGGTTGATTCAGAAATATCCGTCGTAGTGGTATTCACGCCGCCACTAACTGAAAATAAAATTAACAAGAAAATGTTTAACATTTGCACAGACTCGTTTTGCATTTACCTGCAATACTTACTGATATGGTCACCTTTAAGCACACCACGCCAGGTGCCAATAACCTCCACCACTCTTTCATCCTCCCCAGATGCTGATTTAATGACATTAACCCTAGAAATATGAGGACTGGCGTGTGTGAGATCCGAGACAGGGACCTTAGCGCCTTCAATATAATAAAATATCGTAAACATGAAGGTTTTCATAACAAAAATCAAAAATAAATCAATAAAAGGAATTGAAATTCCTACCTAATGGTGATGATATATCTTCACCTACTGTCTCCGTTTCTGATTTTACTAGATGGAAACCAGAAAAATTGACTGCGGAAAATGTGGGATCTGTGACTATAGGCACCTGCTCAAAAGTGGCCGGATCAATGGTTTCTAAAAAAAAACAGGTTGCATATAAAATAATAAGCCATAAATTTGTATGTTAGTAAAAATTATACACATGCTTACCAATTTCTTCAGTGACACTATGCCCAGCTACACTCGCCGACACCAAAACCGCAGCGACCAACAGCAAGCAACAGGCCACACGTTTCATTGTTTAATTTGCTCTGCTTTTACTGAAAAATAATAAACAAATTGTATTTTATTATAAAAACCATATAAAGCTTAACTAAAAAATAAACAAATATTTTAAATTCGAATATGTGTGAGTGAGGAAGTGAATGTGTGAGTAGTTTTGTTTTTATTTCACGCCAAAGCGGCTGGACGGATTTAGATGAAAGTTGGCACATGGAAATCGCATGATCTAGATTAACATATTGGATATTTTTTTAAGAGGCTTGCCACCAGCTTTGAAAGTAAAACAAAATTTTAAGTTCAAAGAAATTTATATCGATGCCAAAGCGTGTGAAATTAAAAAAAAAACTTTATTTCGAAAACTTTTTTTAATAGAGTTGCCACCTGTTCAAAGTAAAATTTTGTAACTAGGTTAAGTGAAGTAGCAGTAGTAGTAGTAGTAGAATTTTGTAACTAGGTTAAGTGAAGTGGTATATGCGTAGGTGCAACAAATTTTAATTTAGAAAATTATTTATATATAGTTGGAATCTGTTTTAAAGTCAAATTCCAGTTTTTATTGAGTTTAATAAAGTATTGCAATATGGAACGAAATAAGTAGGCCCAAGAAAGATTTACATATTTCGAAAATCTTTTTGCAAATATTTTTGAAGAGGTAGCAACCTTTTCAAAAACCAAATTGAATTTAATTACTAAGAGGTAGAGTAAATTTTAACTATATATATGTATTTCAATCGAATGAGATACTATTTATATATGTACAAGAAGGCTTTGTTTCGAAGATATATTTAAAAAGGGTTGCCACTTGCTTGCAAACTAAATTTAACTAATAATTTGATTTTTATGTTCCATTACGAAAAATTTTTTATAAGGGTTGCCTAGTCTAGTATAATTTAATAAGTTAAATGAAAGTATTACAATATGGATGTCAAACGAAACAGGTTTAAGAAACCTTTATATGGCTAATATTTTGGGTTGTCATCTGTTTTAAAGTAAAGTAAAACTTAATGAAATATTGCAATATGGATAACAAAATAAAGATGTTTAAGAACGCTTTATTATGAAAACAGTTTTGAACAGTTAATGAATGAAAGCTTTTGGTCAGAGGTATTGCTTTACCAAATTTTAGCAGAAAAGCAGTAGCAAACAGACTATTTCTTCTAACTATAAAGATTTTCTTCTACTGCCAAGGCATATTTTTTCAGTATAGTACTGAGTGATCAAAAGTGTTTTCATTCGATCAAAATTTACAATCAAGATGATTGGGAATATCTATGTTGCATTCACATTCTCTTCGTGATTTTTCCCTAGCATTCAATAAACACTACATATTTTGTATCGTAAATTTTTAACTAATTTCAAAAGTGATAAAATCAAACAATCACATTTTTAAAACGAAGTAAATGGGAATGCACACTCAATTGATTCAGTCATTATATTGACATACATTACTAGACGAAGAACGATGGAGAAGTTATTACTCTCCAAATAAACGTCTATCTTTTTCCCTAAAAACTTCCCCAATGGCAATAAATGGAGCCAGAAGTAAGCGAATGAAGCGGGATATAGGTAGATATTGCAGGCAAGTTTGCCTGGTCCATCTCAAAATATGGTACCTACCGAGTGGTAGTATGGACATCCAACCACTTGGCTACAGCAGCCACCAGTCTTGTGGGGCGGCATTTCCTTGAGCAATAAATTCAAGCGAAAGTATAATAAATTCAAGCGAAAGTATGTAGTTGGAAGACCGCATTTAAATTTTATTCGGGTCCAAAGCAAGAATCTTACTTATATGGAGGTGATATGCGAGATTTCTCAGCTAAACAGATGTATAAACCCTAATTTGAGAGTCTCTGAACAATGAAAATAAGGAAAGTATATCGAATAAATGAATTCCAATGTTGGTGAAACTAGTCCCTGTTACCACAAGTGGAAACGGGGGAGGACCTGATTCTCCGCTGCGTGTAACTAGTGGTCACGCCTCTGCCGGAGCGGGGTTTTGCCTTGTAGTTCTTATGCGGCTAAAAAAAAAAAAAGACGTTAGCCAGAGGATGTACTGCTGTCGAGTCGGACTCAGATCTGGCCAGCGTAAGCGGAAACTTTTAATGCACTAAAGAAAGAAGGCTTTTTGAAGTGCGCAGTATGTAACTGCATCCTAAAGTGGAGAAGAGCATTCGCAAGTGGAAACGGACCGAGAAGACAACCAGGCAAGAAAAGTCTAAAGGCTAGACCTGGTATTTTAAAGACTGTGTAGAAAGGCTGGGAATAATAGTTATGGAATTGTGCTTGCCGACGCACTGTATGTTTCCCAAGAGAGTCCCAGATATTTATATTACGAAAAATCGTTTCAAAATAAAGCGACAATGGTCCTGCTATAGCAGGAATGCCTCAACGATGGTGAATGCCAAGAAGTAGTTACTCTCTGCCGAAGCTGCCATGATGAGGATAAGGAATTGTTAATATCTGGGTGTAAAGTCAAAGCGCCTCAGGCACTTGCGTTAACCCATCTCCAACAGTCTACCCGAGATGGTGGAGGTAGAACTGTTGGATCTTCTCGGCTTTATTAGGGATAGTAATTGGTTCAGTAGGGTAATGACTTCAAAGTACTTAGCTACTCTCTCGGCTATGGTAAGGAGTCCCCTCCTGGGCCTCCGGCTACAAGACGAGGACATGACTTATACATGGAAGTGGGTCCCACAAATTTACCACGAAGGCAAGGTTGCCGCGCTTAAACTCCTTATGCTTGAAAGTATAAGTTTCGTAACTTTGGAAGTTGTCGAAGCATTTTCAAGTTTGTGGATTACCACGAATATATTTTGCCAACCTTGAGGTTAGTACAGTTGAATTCTGTATTTGAACTGAAAAATTAGTTAAATATGTAATACATAGCATTTTTCGGCTGAGATACTTAATGCCACGATCAAACAAATTATATCAGTTACTTGCTGTTTAAGTCACTTGGATCATTTGGATTTTGGCAGGAATATTTGATCATCCCTTGTTAAATTTTCTTACGATGCATATCCAATTAAGTATAATTTCGTTCACTTAAAATCCATTTGAAATATTTGTTTGAATAAAAATATAAATTTTTCGCAATTTTTTAAGTTTTAGATGCACTTTCACGTTCGTTACCTTATAAAGCAACTAAGCAATTCCACCTTAAATACTTTCACAGCAGGACCTCTCCAGTAAATATCAATAACAATTAAACACAATTAGCCAACTGAACTGACTGCTCACTACTATCGGCAACTTATAAGTAAACCTCAACGAAACGGCTCTTTTATATAAAAAAAAATTATATTGCGTTTAATTTTACGCTATAGAGTTTAGTTTAAGCGGCTTTGTCTTATTAAAAGTGCGTACGTGCTAATATCTATGTGTATGAGAAGTGTAAGTAATAAATAAAATAAAATAAATTTCCTTTAAGCCACATGTGCAGTAAAATTTACTGATATATTCAGTACATGTGTTTTTACGAGCAACTAACAAGTCTAGTACATATTTTTTTTGTAATAATAACTCAAAGATAAATAACATTAAACAAAACACGCGCTATTAAAAAGCCGTTAATAGTCATTTTAAACTTATTAGAAGCAATTACTGAAATTGCCTAAGCATAGCTTGATTATGACGTCTTTGTTTTCTGCATATTATAAGATTTGTTCCTCTTTAAACTTCTCTGGCTTCTTAATGAATCGGAAGGGGATGCTCGTATTTTCGAACCAATTTCCGTCATCCACTGTCGACAGATTCAAACAACCCCGGCAAATCAGAAAAAGCGTTCAGTTAAAATGAATAAAATTTATAAATTGGTAACACTTCAGATGTAAAAATGCATCATTTAAATTATGTCCCACTACCGGTCATTGCGTTCCTCTTCAGCTTTGCTTTGAAAAACTAACTTAGTAAAAACACAATCAGGGGGTCTGCTAGGTTTCGCAAAAAATCCTAAGACAGGCCTGCAGAAATCCTCCCATGGGCATCATAATGCACATGTGCACCCTCCGAGTGGACTCTTTAACTAGCGCTGTCAGTCTTACCCAGCATAAGTTTGTACTTGAGGCCCTGGATGAGCCAAACTGTTCCTGTGATTGACGAATATTGATAACCACATACGTTCAATAGTTACCTTTTCATGACAATATTCAGCATCAACTAGTATCCGAGGTAAATTTTTTACCTTATCTGGTATTCCAGTAATGTTATTACAATTTTGTTTCCTGCCGCGCTGTAAAACAACCCGATTGAAGAAAGGTCGGCTTGTAACATCCAGAAAATGAAAGAAGTATTCCCCCAAATTTTATCCAAATTGTGTATGTGAAAGCAACAGTGCCTTCTTACTATACCAACTAGAGATAAATGAAACTTTGAGAGTTTCCTGAGGCTACAATTCTAGACACCTTTCAGCTGTGGGCTTTTATCCAAAGCTGCTCTCGCTTTCAGATGTCGTGCTTGTCGTGCTAGCACTAAATCTTCATTTGGCACAGTTTTCAAAAAAGAGCGCCATCTGTGGTGAGTTTGTCGACCTCCTCGTTGCTGTCACGCCAGTGTGCCCGAAGCCCTGGGTAGGTGTACCTTCTTAACGGCATCAAATGAACGCGATTTGTATACGATTGACAGTCTTGTCCCTTAAGCATTGGTTATCGACTTTTAGACTTGATATTATTAGGTAACAAACTATCAGTTAATTGAGTGGATCTCGCCTAAAGTCTACATTCTTATGAATTTTTTACTGCTCTAGTTGATGGACTCAGACCAATTTTTAATTATAGCTACGGTGACCATAAATATAAATTACAAGTACAATTAAAAACAAGTAAGAAAGTCTAAGTTCGGGCGGGGCCGAACATTAAATACCCGGCGCAAGTATTACATATATGCCTTCTCACCTTTCCGAAAGCTACCGCTACATGGTAAGCCGGGGTGTATCAATTTTGAATAAATTAGCGTCCTTAAATTTCGAAATATTGACGTTTCAAGCATTTCTAAAATTTACCGTTATATGAAAAGCCGTAATTTTAGTCCGATTTCAATAATTTTGAACGTTTTGCTTTTATGTAGCAAGCACAATAACCATACCGAGTTTGGTACAAATTGGTGGAACGGTTACCGAGATACGTATATGTGATCATAAGTGGGCGGTGCCACACCCATTTTCCAAAATTTTATGATAAACGTATTTCCTGGTAAAGAATTGTTGCAAGCATCAATTTTGAATAAATTAGCTTTAATATTTACTGATTTATCGAAGATTTCGTATTTCTCCAAATTACCGTTATATGGGATGTGGGCGTGGTTATTATCCGATTTTTTAAATTTTCGGTCATTTGGTATCCTGTACCAAGGCCAATAACTGTGCCAAGTTTGGAAGAAATCGGTGCAGCGGTTGCCAAGATATACACATGTAACCATAAGTGGGCGTGGCTACGCCCATTTTTCAAAAATTTATAATATTCTTATTTTTCGTCTAAAATTTATTGCAAATATCAATTTTGAGTGAATAATCTTCAGTAGTTACTAAAATATCGCAGTTTTCGTATTTCTGAAAATTACCGTTATATGGGAGGTAGGCGTGGTTATTATCCGATTTTGCCCATTTTCAATACCATCCGTCCTACGCCCGAAAGAAGTACACGTACCAAGTTTCGTTAAGATATCTGAATTTTTACTCGAGTTATCGTGTGCACAGACGGACGGACAGACGGACAGACGGACGGACGGACGGACGGACGGACGGACAGAGAGTCACCGCTTAATCGATTTCTCTTTTCATCCTGATCATTTATGTATACATTTGTCTATATCTATCTCGATTCGTTTTGCCTGTTACAAACAACCGTTATGTGAACAAAGTTATAACACCCTTGTGCACAAGTGCGCTCGGGTATAAAAATACTTTCACACATACGTAAATTTACGTAGTATAAAAATAACAAGAAAACATACACTGCATAGGACGGATGGTCACCGTAATTATAACCCATGTGAAATAAGTGGCGTGCTGTTTTGGACTCGGCCAAAATCGTTTAGGCGGTTACAGCGCCAAAAAAGCAGAATAAGAATATTTTGACCGTTTGAACTCACTGTAAATGGGCCATAACTGGACCGAAGGAGCTAGTTTAGATGCATCAGGTGCTTTAAAATCTTTCATCTATGAGCTGTGTTTAGAACTATAAGATTAGTATAATAGAACAAACAAGATTTTGTTTTTTGGAAAAGTAATTATTTATCGGTGTAGCTCTAATATTTTCCTCTGATGTCCGCTAGTGCGGTAACCTGTGGAAAAGTATCGGCCTGACGACTGATCTGAAGTCACAGTGGGTCTGGTGTAGCCTTGCATTTTTTTGCATATATAGAGTGTCACCGATCTTTTCTTTAGCCCATCGAGTTATATACCTGCCCTCATTAAAGCTGGACTTCAGCAGTTTTCGTTCAATCAGCTTATGCAGAAGTCGCTACTAGGTTCAAGGCGTCGGATCTGGGTTTTCTTATAATTTGTGTGTTCTCTTAGGGTTGTACACGGGCCACATGAGTTTGGATAAACGGCTCCTCGCCACCATGCGCCAAACGTGATCTGATTTGAGAAGATTGTGGAGAAATTTTTCTTTATATTGTAGTTTCAATTGGATATGAGATCCAATGCCCGAACTAGGCCAATGTGAAACCCTCCCTGGCTAAGTCAGTGGCAGCCTCATTTGAATTTCGAAATGACTATTGACACAACCTACACTCTGTTCAAGTTGACTTTTTTGAAGAATAAGACAAGGCCTCAAGGGCCACCTGACTATCCGAGGAAATGCAGAATCGCGCGCCTTGAGGTAAACCGCTACTTTGTAAAAGACGGCAACAGCCAACTATAGCGAATACTTTTGCATTGAAAATGTTTGCAAAATCTGCAGATGGCTTGATTTTCTTAATAAGAGGGATTCGGAGGAAATTCCAGCTCCAATTTAGCATCTCATTATGGCATCTTCGGTATACAGATGCTGTATCCAGGCAGAGGTATCAAATTCTCGTCCCAGTCGGCCCTCGACGGGACAATGGCCACGAAAAGTCTTCGGAATTCTCTTTCAGGTCCTACGTAATCAGCAGCCAGTCTTATTTTGGACGGCAATCGAGAAATGAACCAGCTATGACAGATCGTTATTTCTTTCCATTTAAACAGTCATTTGAGTTTTACGGCAGACACTGTTGCGGTGTGCATTACGTAAAAGTCTACAAGAAAAAGGTTTGTGATTATCTGGGAGGCGTCCGTGAGGCAAGCTTTCATTACCCCTGCAGTGCCGTTACATGCAGCCTTCTGGGTTCTGCCTACTTAATTTACATAATTATACTGGCTCCGTAAGGCTATCTATCTATAAAACGGAACCGTAACATATGATCGGACGTACAATTGCTGCGCACATTCAGAGCAAAACTTTTGGATTAAGACCCCCTGTATTCCGAGAAAAAGCGCTAACAGAACTAAAAGGCAATGCTGGCTTACTTTACTCCTTCTTCTATTTTTTTTTATATTTTCAACTTAGCTTACGATTTATGTAGTATAACACCCAGATGCTTCGCTGGGTTAGATAATCGCAGCATTAATTTTATTCATGGTGCACTGTCTTCTACTAGTCACGGCCTTTCTTTCAAAAGGCATTTTGTGGTAGCAGCCATTTTGGATTTGAAATTTGTTCATGGTGCACTGCGTTCTGCTACTCCAGCCTTTTCATTTGATACCAATCTTGAGGCCGTTGTAAAAAAATGTGAATACATATATAGAATAGAGTCTACTGGTCCAGCCCTTTCATTTGATACCAATATTGAGGGCGTTGTAAAACAACATGTAATGGGCATTTTGTGGTGGCGGCCATTTTGGATTTGTAATTTGTTCATGGTGCACTATATTCTGCTAGTCAAGCCCTTTCATATGATATCAATATTGAGGGCGCTGTAAAAAAATTGTAATATATATACAGTATACTAGTCTAGCCCTTTCATTTGAAACCTATATTGAGAGCTTTGTAAAAAAAAATATGTAATGGGGCATTTTGTGGTGGCGGCCATCTTGTATTTGAAGTTTGTTCATGGTACACTGTATTCTGCTGGTCAAGCCCTTTCATTTGATACCAATATTGAGGGCGTTGTAAAAAAAAATGTGAATACATATATAGAATACAGTCTACTAGTCCAGCCCTTTCATTTGACACCAATATTGAGGGCGTTGTAAAAAAATATGTAATGGGGCATTTTTTGGTGGCGGCCATCTTGGATTAACAATGATACTGAATATATATGATTGTATTGTCTTCAGAACTAAAGGAGAGTACCAAATTTCAGATCAAGTCAACAGGAAAGGGTAAAATTTTATTTCAATTGCTAGATTTGACAAAAAAAAAACAAAGGTAAATAAAATCGATTAGAAATTAAAAAACATATATAAATCATAGAAACGTAAAGTATTTCAAACTTTGGTCATACCAATGTTTTGCACCACCACTGTACCCATTTGAAAAAGTGATATAGGCACGCGCCAAAGCATTGTTAAACGGCAAGCAATTTAGTTAATGAACGCGTGAAATTCTACATATGTATATTTGAACACGCACATATAATAGTGTACTTAAATATGTACATACATATGTATGTATATATATGGTTAAATGAAATACGATAGAATGCAAATAAAAAACTAAAAACTAAAAAAAGTTAAACATACATATGTATGTACTTATGTAGTTCACATGTTAAAACGATTTTTCAATAAATTTTTGTTTCATAAAAAAATATTACCCATTTGTATTCGTAAATATAAGAAAAATTATAAATATTATAAATTTGTTTGTTTTTTGTTTTTACATGCACTATTAAATGCAGCTTTTATCATTTTTGAACTAGGCGCAATATCGTCGAAAGCAGAAACGTTTTCTTGGCTTTTCCTTGGTTGTACTAATCTGCGGTGTGCTTGGCGCTGGTGTGGTACTCATACTCGTACTAGTTGTTATTGTATTAACCACTGCTGTTGTTCGACGCGGTCAAGTCGCTTGTAGTCAGTCACATCAGTTGACAACGTTTCCCAAGTTTTGTTCCAAAAAACTGTGCATTATTTAAAGAAATTTGTCAATTATTACCAAGTTCTCCTTTTTCAGTAAATATGGGTCCACAGGAAGGCTCACGCCGTTGCTTGTTGTGAGATTTGTTGGCAGCTCATTGTCCAAATGACAGTTAGTACAAGTAGACAGTGTGCTATTGTGCGTGGGTTGGTGGAAAGCTTACATAGCTGTAAAGCTATTGGGCGACTATTCCATAGCTTTATATCGTTTTCGTTACTGAAAGCGGAAGATGGTACGCCCTAGCACCATGCTACGATAGCAATGCTGTGCTTTATGTTAATGAGATTAGGGCGAAGGTATATACACTTTGCTTCTAGCGTAGTATCTTTTGCCGCTGCGGCAGCAGTAAGATCAAATTAATAGTACTAGCATTGCCCTATGATTGAAACTCGACCACCTCGTGTCTTTTCTTAAAATTGTTTACTGTTTGAGTATTGACGGTTTTGTCATTGTCATAATCTATTACAACCATATAGAGCCAATGCTCTTACACGGCGTCCAGCGTAGACACGAGAAATGCGGTGCGGGCGATGCGGTGCGTTAAATGCGGGCAGATTACAAAACGAAACATATCGCACGCCGTCTTCAAAAGAGTCACAACTGAAAATAATGCTTTGTCAAAAAATGCGTAAAACTATTTCTTAGCACATGCTAATCATATGGGCAAGGGCGACTTTACCTTAGGTTTTTTTTTTAACGAATTATAACAAAAATTTGCTCCAGCTTTTGCTGAAAGGTAAATAATAGCTCTGCGTACATTTTTAGCGCATAATCTCAAAAATGCCAAATTTTGAGTTGTGATTCTTTTGAAGACGCTTTCGTTAGACAATTGTCAATTCTGGCAATTATCTTGAAACCTCTTTATTTTTTATAACAACTAAAATCGAATGGCCTTATTCATAAAAAATAAAGTAGCTTTAATGTTTATAAACTGAAAAATGTACGAAAACCTCATTTTAAAAAGCTCTTTAAATCTACTTTATTTTTTATGAATAAGGCCATAAGAATTTAATTAGTAAAAGAAAACAATTAAATAAAAAAGAAGAAAATAGCATTAAAAAGAAATTTTAAATTTTGAAACGAAATCTTAAATTAAAAAAAAAATTACTAATGAATACGATGTAATAAATAAGTTGGTAAAATATAAATAAAATAAAAAATGTAGGTATTTTGCTTTTTGAAACAACACAATCTAAAACTGAAAAGAAAATGGAATTAACAAAAGAAAAATAAGTTAAATTTAAAAAAGGAAAAATAAATAAAATAAGTTTCTAAAAATTAAATGAAATTAAAATATATAATTTTTTTTTGTAAACAATAAAATCTAAGAATTTAAATAAAACTGAGCTAAAAAAAATTAAATGAAATTAAAAAAAGTATTCTTTTTAAAAGAGGAATATTTATTTATTTTTTTTCTTTATAATTTAAGTTTAGATATTATTGTTTTTCACGATTATTTTCTTCTTAGTTAAATTTCAGATATTATCTGTACCTTTAAAAGTTATATTTCTTTAATTTCGTTTAATTTGTATCAACTTATTTATTAGTCAAAACTTATATAAAATTAAAAAGTATATATTATTATTTTTAAAACAATACAATCTAAATATTTAAAGAAATTTTAAATACAAGAAAAAATGCACGCCAGCGCTCTGCTCCCTCGGCCAGTTCGACTGTTGGAGCAACGTGAGGTAAATAAACAAGTGCTTTCTCTCAAAATAAATTTTCACCCCGAGTGGTGAATGAGAGGGCTTTTTATTTCTAGGACTTTTGCGCCAGAATAACAAAAGTCTTTCAAACTATCTTACCATCTGTCTTTAATTTGTCTTATGAAACATTTTTTACGGCGCAATTCTGGCTAAGATAGTCAAAAGTCTTTCGTAAGAGAAACGAAAGACTGATGGCACAGGCGTGTCGTTCGGAAGAGCCGAGTTTGAGGTTCGGGCTGCGGAATTTTTTTTCATGTTTTTAAATTTAACTTATTTTCCTTTTTAATTAATTTAACAAAAAAAATATAGGTTAGTTCCATTTAATTTTTAAAAGTATTTAGTTGAAATTTCTTTTATTTATTAATTTTAATTGTATCCAAAAGAAAAATATATACATTTGTTTTTTAATTTAACTTAATTAAAAAGATCTTATTGCTAAAAGGCGAACAGCACAACGCTAAGACCTCCTCGTTAGTAGAGCTTTGAAGATAGTTGCCAGAATTGACAATTGTCTTACGATAAACTTTTGTCTTTCGAGGTGAGTTGAGAGACAATTGACAGAATTGCGTTGTAAGTCTTACTGCTTGGGCGCCTACTTATTGGAGAAAGCGCTGTCAAGACACCTGTCCATAATGCTGTCAAATACCGCCCGGTGGGAAAATATAATGTATATTAATCGAAAAAATAATCAGTAAAACAATCCTTTTCATATTCGAAAATGCATTTTTTCCCAGGGCGATGTCCTAAGAAAAGTGGGGCATTCAATTTTGCAATACCTAGTATCCAGAAATGAATGTGTTTTAATATGCAGTTTTTGGCACTTTTTGAATACATTAGCAGTAGTATTATCGAGAACGCATAAGAAATACATTATATTATTCACCACGCATGAAATGCATTGCTACTTTGCCAACTGAGCGCGTTCGTGCACCGTTTAGAAGAAATTTCCGTAGAAACTGAAGACAATTCATTAGCCACGCCCATGATTCAATAATACAAGGTTAGATAATTATTGACAGCTGCGGTTTGACACTCCCTTACAAAAGGTTGCATTTACGGAGGACAGAGAAAGGGCAAGAATGCAATCCCTTGTTTCGAAAATGGTAGTAGAAAAGTACGCAAAGTAGGCAATTAGTAGTGAAATTCCTTTCGTAAATTCTAATGTATTTGCAGGAAATCTGGCATTTTAAACGAAATGTTGAACGTAATATTGATATATCTGCATGAATTACGTAATTTATATGCTATTTAGCCATATATGTAATACCTCTATATTGGCAGTAAGCTAACTTCTCAATGTGTAAGCATTCCGAAATCAAAGCGAGACAGTCTAGTACCATTTTTGTCAATGTATTGTGTACTTGAGTGCCGTTTTTGTATATGTGTTGTGTACATTTGTATTCCCAGTGGGAATTAGGAGCACGTAATAATACCTTATTAGCAACTTACTCTTCACCTGGCAGTCATTACCATTTACCTGCCGAACGTCCCTTACTTTTACAAAGGCATGGCCGCCTTATGTAAGTAGGAATTTAGAATGTACATTTGGTATCAGACATACTTCTGAGCCGCTATACAAAGTAAGTTACGTGTAATGCAGAGCAGTCGCTCGGAGTAGTTCGGTGCTTGGAAATAACTTCGGCTGCACGTTATTTTGCAACTGACAACGTAATGTGTCTTCGGAGGTGTTCATTTTGCCCTTTACTAGTAGATGACATTAGCCATGATGACAATTTTGGTACTAAAAACTGAAAGAAAACATGGCTTACCTCGGAAGGTGCTTACCTATTTTCCCAGTGGGTTTATAAACGTATGTGTTCCTTTTCTTTCGTACGTGTTTATTGATATATCTGTACTGTAGTGTTTTCGGACGGTACTAGCTCTTACTGCCAATATAGGAGTATTACATATATGTATTTAGCCGTATAAAAACTGCAAAATGACTCAAAATTAAAATAAGACTGCCATGAGACTGATGTAAACATCCAATGCTTATGTTTTCATCAGTTAAATATGCTTCATATGCATATACAAATAAAGATATTGCACAAAAGCTTATACTTTTATTTCACACCAAAGCTACACTGTTTCCATGTAAATTTGCAAAGAAGCAACACGGTGCCACTGCTAAGGGAGCGGTGCGAGAGAGACAACTGTCAGTTTATCGAACCTTGTATTATTGAATCATGAGCCACGCCAAGAACTAAATTAAGCATAACTTTATCTTGGACATTCACGTCTCACAGGTCACAGGTATTTATTATTTTTGAACCGACTTCCAAAAAAGGAGGAGGTTTTCAGTTCGTCGGAATATTTTTTATTTTATTTTTTTTTTATGTATGTTACCGCATAACTTTGCACCACGATTTCAATAATTCTTTTTGCAACGGAAAGGTAGTGTCTCAGAGGTGGTCCCATACTAATTTGGTTAAGATTGGATCATGAAATATATATATATATATATATTTTTTTTTTAAGTCGGTTTTTTTTTTGTAAAAATTACTTGTTATCTATGATCCAAAGCATTTGTATGTATATTTTAATTCTTTGTCTAGAACCGATTAAAAAATTTGTAAATTTAAAAAAAAAAATTTTTGAAGTGAAACTTCTTAGTCGAGTTCGGAGATGGTTGCGTTAAACATTTAACACCATGTCGTAAAATCTGTATCGTTCGCTGATGTGTATGATGTGTAATATGATTTTAGTTTTTTAAAGGGTTACCATATATATGAAGCTGAAGATGAAGATGAAGATGAAGATGAAGTTGAAGATGAAGATGAAGATGAAGATGAAGATGAAGATGAAGATGAAGATGAAGATGAAGATGAAGATTAAGATGAAGATGAAGATGAAGATGAAGATGAAGATGAAGATGAAGATGAAGATGAAGATGAAGATGAAGATGAAGATGAAGATGAAGATGAAGATGAAGATGAAGACGAAGATGAAGATGAAGATGA
>NW_023461310.1:22949-27034 GCF_013731165.1 Rhagoletis pomonella
AAGTAGCGATGCAATTTGCGGCCGTTTGGCTATTGGCTGCTGCAGCCACTTTCACAGCATTCGAGCAGAGTGAAGCCTACGATATAGGTGAAAATCAAATAAGTGAGTGTGAAAGTTTAGTTGGCTCTTTAATTTATCAATTAAAAGTGAAAATATTGTGCCTATGCATATTAGGGCGGGTCAATTTGTATGGGAGATTTTTTTGGATTATGCGCGTATAGCATAGGAGGATTCCGAAGAAACCGCGAGTATAAAATCAATTTGAAGTTTGCCGAATTGCGAAAATAGGTTTCTTTTTCGTAGCATTTTGCTTTGTGTCATAAAAAAGTCCATACATTTTGTAAAAAAAACAAGCTACAAAAAGTTTCTGGTATCCATTTCCGAACTTATCTTTTTCCTAAAACATCCGCAATAGTGAAAATTTTCACATTATCTTACGTGTCAAAATAAAGCAAAGATATATTTGATTCTTTTCATACAACCAAAATTCTATACAGAGAACATTCATATGCATAAGAAATAACATTGTTTTACACATTTCCATTTGAATACAAATTTTTATTAAATTAATTACAGTCACTCACAAAATTGAGTATGTGGTGATTTTTTTTTAATATTCACAAAAGTTTTCATGTCAAAAATTTCTTGATAATATTTTTATGCAAATACGATTTATATTTTGAAATACACTATATACACTGCCGGCAAAAAGTTCTGGCACAGCAAATTTTTCACAATATATGCAACAATTTTTTTCTAATATTTTTCCGCCAATTTTTTATAAATACATGGTTCATTCTACAATAAAAACATAAAAATAGAATTCCTAAACTTTGTGCAAAACTCACGAAAATTCAGCTAATTTTCATGCAAATTCTCAACTTTTTAATCAGGTATGAAGTTTTGCACCCAGTAATGCATATAAATTCACTTTTTTTTTATACGGAATAAAATGCCATACGCCGTCAGAAAAAAAGGTTAAAAATCAGCGCGAATTTTAAGACATTTAAAAGTTGCTCATAAAAATTTAATGGGTTTTAAAACTACATTCTCGAAATTTTGTAGAAAATCTTAATAAAAAAGTTGCAATATTTGATGAAAATTTGCAGAATTCTTCTAAACTTGGTACAAAGTGTGAAACTCAGCTTGGTATGGTGTTTGTTAAAATACAAGCCATATTTTAATAAAAAATTAACAAACAATTTTTAACATCAAATTAATTGTGAATATGTAGATTTAAAAAAAAAAATTACCGCATATTCAATTTTGTGAGTGACCTGTACATGTACCGTATGAAAAAAAATTTCAAGGAAAAGTAAAATTTAGGTTTTTTATTTTAACACGAAAAAAACTTTTAAATTTTCACGCCCTCTGGCGGAAGTTTTATGAAAAAGATAAGTCCAGAAATGGATTCCTCATAGCTACCAAAAAAAAAAACCCCCTTGGCATGTGTTTATACAAAATTTAAGCACTTCTTTACGACACTACAGCATACGGCTAAGAAAATGAAACCAATTTTCGCAATTTGGCAAACTCTTAATTGATTTTAGAGCCATGGTCTGTTCGGCAAATGTGGTTAGAGCTACACGTAGAATCCTCCTATGCTATACGCGCATAGTCACAAAAATTTAGCCTCCCTAATGTATATGTTTAAAAAGTCTTTTAAGCAAACTTCTTTTACGCGCGGACACTGCGCTAGTATATTCCGACGTAGTTTTTGACGCTGATTCCGAATCCGAAGTCAGAATTGTCAAATTGGCTAAAGTTTTTAGTGTCTCGGCAACGACAAAAGACGAAGTTTTGACATTGCTTCGGCTGCTTGTGCAGTTTTTTGAGTTTATCTCAATAGCTAAGCTCAATTTAAAACTTTTGACTTTGAATTTGGATTCAACGGGGAAAAATACATCGAAAGAGACTAGCGTAGTGTTTGAGCCAAGATGTTTTTTGAGGTGCCTGTAATTATGAAATCTTTATAATCAAAAATATATTTAACTTGTTACTTGTTACTTGTTGGCAAGTAGATGCCGGCGCTAATGCCTTGAATGCGGCTACTCAAAACGCCATTGGTGCAGCGGGTGTAGGAAGTGAGCTAACCAACAACATTGGCGGAAGTCAAGTCAGTAAGTAATAAGCAATGACAGATATGAAAATTTTGTTTAATTTGTTTTGTAAATACATAACAACTAGTAAAGGACACACCTAATTTTAAACTAATTAATATTTTTATTTTAGTCAACTCCGGCTCGATCATTCAGGGTAGCGGCAACACTGTTAGCAGTTTACTCAATGTGGATCCTCAGATCAATGCGGTTGTGAATGCCCTCAATAGCTTAAATCAAGAATCTGCTGCTGCCTCCGATGGAGCAAGTGGAAATACAATTGGTGGCAGGCAAATTCGTAAGTATGGAATGGGGTCTCTTGCCCAGTTAATAATTATTCAAAGATAGATTAGGTTAAGTTACATACCTCTGTAGCTCGTTTCTGTAACAATTCTCTACCAAGGCGAATTGAGATATGAATTCGCCGCCTTGTTCTCTACTGCTAATGACTAGTAGAGAATGACGTATATTCTCTAGCAGTAGAGAAATAATCGAGTGACAAATATTCTCTACCAGTATAGAAATAATCGGTAGAGAAGAGTTACAGAAACGAGCTACGAATTTGTGCTTGCCTTTCTTGTCTACTTTTTCTTCTTGTTTGGCGCAGTAACCGCCTAACTTATTTATGTCGAGATCAATGAAGCACGCCAGTCGGTTCTCTTGTGCGCCAAGTGTGGCCAATTCGAATTGCCAAGTCCTTCTCTACTTAGTATTTTCAATGCAGAGACGGCTTCTCTTGTCCTCTACTACTACTAGCGGGTTCCGAGTTGTACGTACCGCTAAAGGCCGACTTGATGATATTAAAGAGATTGTGCGGATGTTCGGTATTCGTGAATGTACATATATCGAGTTAGTCCCTACAGACCACGGGGACATAATAGTAGCTTAACTGTTCACAACGAAGGCCAGTTTAGATGGAGCTTCGCCGTTATATAAATTATACTTAGGATACACTTCAGTAATCTGCGGACCTATAAGTTTATCTCAAAAGCAGATTCGGAGGTAAGATGTTAATTGAATTTTGGAGCCATTTGCTTAAATCGGGCTCGCCGTAGAGGTGTAGATTGATACCAGGTTTGAGAGGTGAAGAACTCAGTGAAAGTTTAAAGATAATTATTGGATCAAAAGTGGTGGGTAAGAACTGCGGCCAGTAGTAGTCACCATGTTTGTAATTCATGCAGAGTCCGCAAAGAGCTAGGGACGAGTTGTCGGAGGATGCGTCAGACTAGGCTGAGCATAATTTTATTAATTGAGGAAGTTTTGTTAAATTACACTTTTGAAGTGGATATGCAAAAATTTCATTAATATCATAAAAGAAATTCTCGCACATGCAGCAATGCGTAGCATGCATTTAGGTGCTTGGTTTCTGCGATCTTCCTTTTCCGAAAGCTTGCTGAGCCTGAAATTTTCGAAAATAAGGCAGCGTGTAATCTGCAGATTCAGGCGTTTCTCTATCACCTGGAAGAGAAATGAACAGAGACTAATAGGTCGAAAATATTTTGCAGTGTTGTGGCCCGTATGGGCTACTTTAGGGATGAAGACCACTGCAACCTGCTATCTGACGAGGCAAACTACCATGTACACTTTTGCTGCCAAGTAAATTATTGTGACAACCGTTCATCGGAGCATAGGTGGTACGATACTATATATCTGGACGCGACAATATCATCGAGTGGATAGCCTCGCTTGTAGTTTAAAGTGGTTACTGACTCGAGACTGACTGTCACAACATTTGCTCTACTGTTTCAAGACTGCTTATTCAGTAAGCTAAAAATAGCAGCACTCTTATAAAATCATCTTCTCAATCGCGCGAATTTTGTGATGAATTCGAGCCTTCCACAAATTTTATACCCGATGCCTTTTTTGATTTTGTTATTCCCTTCTGGAACGGACTGAAACTACGACGGTATGCTTAGTAAATATAGCGCTATAAACGACGCCTTTCTTTCCCAGCTATTGTCCAAAGTAACCTTAGCTTTGCCATCC
>NW_023461311.1:0-2682 GCF_013731165.1 Rhagoletis pomonella
TTTTTTTCATACATGTCGTCGATGTTTTTGCCAAACCGCCTAAATCGCCGTTGCGACAAAAATGAGATTTGGTCACCCAGAACTCCAGGCATCGATAATAATAGCTAGGGGAAAAAACGGCCTATCAAGGCAATGCCTTCAAAGAAAAACTGTTTTTTCGCTCTCCTGAAATTTTTAATGCCGTAAGATACGCGATTTTGCAATTGGTCAATGGGCGTTTTTGCAAAAAACATCGACAATATATATGTATGTAGATAACCATTTATGACACCTTGTATGTACATATCGATGGTCCTCTGCAATAGCGACACAATTCGAATTTTAAATAATAAAAGCTCTTACCACTGTTAAGTATATATAATAATTTTAATGTATAATTTCTTTTAATATCATTTTCTTTCTGTGTGTTATAGATGATCTCTTTACAACGCTTTTATCAACTTGCAATGTTGTGTTCCAGAAACTTTCAATGTTGTGGATCCAGAAACTTTCAATGTTGTGTGTCCGACACCAAAGCAAAGCTTTGAAAAGCTCCTATAAAAAAGCATAGTGAATAGGGCGAGGTAGATGACATCTAGATGCCGCCCTATGTACTACGTTTGCTACACCGGAAATAGACGACACGCCATTTCTTTAAATAAAATTAATTGGTGCTCGTTTGTATGTACATACATATGTAAATGCATGTGACTATTGTCAACTAAATCGAATGCTTTGTAAGTGAAGTGACTTGTGGACCAGGTATAGGTGGACCAGTTGGTAACCACTTTGGGCCCAGGTGGGAACTAGTTCGTGGGCCTAGTTGGTAACCAGTCGCGGACCAGGCCGGGAACCAGTTTGGGACTAGTCCGAAACTACTTACCTTCGGACCAGTTGGGGACCAGTTGGTCTCTTTAAGCTCCTGTGGCCGTTTTAAGGGTAATTCTTGGGCTCCTGCACTGCCGCTCTGGGTTTCTGCCTTCTACGGTGGTAATTTTGGGCCGGGTTGCCTGTTTTGGCGGATTGTTGTGCTGTGTGCCGCGTATTACGTGTACCGGGTACCACTTTCTCGAGCGAATTGCTCTGGGGAACCTGTTGTGTGAGTTGCTGGCTTTTTGGCTAGACTTTGAGGAGGGTTTATACACGCATATCGGCGGCTGTTTTGGCTCGCGAGTGTGTTGGTGTAGGTACTACATCGGCCGATCCATATCCCGATACGGCGACACTGTTCTGACCGGCGGGATTGTTTTTGGGTGACCTTTCCAGGGGCTGCCTGGGGTGTGTTCTGCACCCAGCGGTTTTTAACCGCCTTGACCGCTCGTTGAGTCGCCGGCGTTATAGCGCGGGCTCTACTTTGAGTCCTACCGAAACCAGGGCTCCATTTTACAACGCTTTTATCAACTTGCATCAACTTGGATCCAGAAAATTTCAATGTTGTGTGTCCGACACCAAAGCAAAGCTTTGAAAAGTTCCTATAAAAAGCATAGTGCATAGGGCGACAGCTGTAGTGAATAGGGCGAGGTAGATGACATCTAGATGTCGCCCTATGTACTACGTTTGCTACAGCGTAAATAGACGACACACCATTTCTTTAAATAAAATTAATTGGTGCTCGTTTGTATGTACATACATATGTAAATGCATGTGTGTGCACCTTTCTATTAATATCGTTGAATTATTTTAATATCTATTGCAAAATTTTATTCAGACAGGACTAAAAAGTAGAAAATAAATAATATAAAAAAAACTTTTTAATATACAACGCTTTTATAAATGGACTAAAAAGTAGAAAATAATACTTCTCAGTCCCATAGAATTTGTTTTGATAACTTTTGATTTTGAAATTTTAGCAAAAGTCATTATAAACAATCTATGAAATTGAAAATGAAAAGCGTGGGGCGCATGTAATACACTTGAATTGATATGAAAAGTAATATATGAATGTATGTATGTGGGTATATGAATAACGACCGCTTAAAATCGATTTCAAAGTTCTACTTTCGCTGTAGAAATTTTAGGTCTACGTTATGTAGTTTGACTATTGTCAATTAAATCGAATGCTTTGTATTGCATGCGCTCCACGTTTTTCATTTTCAATTTCATAGATTGTTTATAATGACTTTTGCTAAAATTTCAAAATCAAAAGTTATCAAAACAAATTCTATGGGACTGAGAAGTATTATTTTCTACTTTTTAGTCCATTTATAAAAGCGTTGTATATTAAAATTTTTTTTTTTATATTATTTATTTTTAAATCATAATGGATATTTACAGTAAGACCACCAACGACGACTACAATACGCTATTCGATTTACACAATTAGCCACACAAATATATTTTTAACAACGCTTTTATCAGCTTACAATGCTGTATGTCCAGACACCATTTATAGCTATAAAAACTTTCCTTTGCAAAGATCCTATAAAAAAAGTCTAGATATCAACCTCGCCGGTAGGTATCATTTCAAAGCTCTAGAGGTAGATGTCGCCTCGCCGCAAGTAGTTATATATTACGGCTAAAAATATGCTCTTCGAACGCTACAGCGGAAATGGACGACGCGCCATTTCTTTAAATTAAATTAATTCGTGCTCGTATGTATGTACATACATATACATATGCATGTGCAAGATACGTTCGCGGGTTTGAGGGGTGCACACGAACAAATCAATAAATAAAAAGATTTAAAGTTTTTGTTATATATTT
>NW_023461311.1:2782-6724 GCF_013731165.1 Rhagoletis pomonella
TTTTTTTTCATACATATGGTCGATGTTTTTGCAAAACCACCTAAATCGCCGTTGTGGCAAAAATGAGATTTGGTAGCCCTGAACTCCAGGCATCGATAATAATAGCTAGAGAAAATACCGCCTATCAAGGCAATGCCTTCAAAGAAAAACTGTTTTTTCGCTCTCCTGAAATTCTTAGTGCCGTAAGATATGCGATTTTGCAATTGGTCGATGGGCGGTTTTACAAAAAAAAAACGACGATATATAGATGACCATTTATGACACCTTGTATGTACATATCGATGGTCCTCTGCAATAGCGACACAATTCGAATTTCAAATAATAAAAGCTCTTACCACTGTTAAGTGGCTCTTTTCACTAATCTTTATCTAATTCGTGTCCAACCCTTACTAAAATAAGTAGTAAGGATTGCTAAAGTAAGTCCTAAAGATTACACATGGATTAGAAAAAGATTAAGAGTGATGAGCCATTTAACAGTAGTAAGGCTTTTTTTCTGAATTTTGAATTGTGTCGTTATCGCATAGGACCATCGATAAATGTATGTATGTACATAAATTTAAAAGTATCCACCTGCACCCCTAGTAAAAAAAACGCGAATAAATTTTGTTTTACTTCTGCTGTGACAGTTGTACCAACCGGTGCTCTCAGCAAAATTGATAGTTAAGCATACATTCCAATAAATATAAATATGTACGTATGTTAATTAAATCATTACCTATTTGACTACATATACAGGGTGTACCAAATAAAACCTACCAATGTGATCTAAACACGTATAATTTCTTTTAATATTATTGTTATTTTCTTTCTGCATGTTATAGATGATCTCTTTTTTTAAATCATAATGGATATTTACAGCAAGACCACCAACGACGACTACAATACGCTATTCGATTTACACAATTAGCCACACAAATAGATTTTTAACAACGCTTTTATCAACTTACAATGCTGTATGTCCAGACACCATTTATAGCTATAAAAACTTTGCTTTGCAAAGATCCTATAAAAAAGTCTAGATATCGCCGGTAGGTATCATTTCAAAGCTCTAGAGGTAGATGTCGCCTCGCCGCAAGTAGTTATATATTGTGCCTAAAAATATGCTCTTCGAACGCTACAGCGGAAATGGACGACGCGCCATTTCTTTAAATTAAATTAATTCGTGCTCGTATGTATGTACATACATATACATATGCATGTGCGTGCACCAATCTATGCGCATTTCCAAGCAAAACTGTAGATTGTGGGGCTCTAAGAATCTAAAGGCAACACACCAGCACCAGTTACACCCATCCAGATGCACTGTTTTGTGCGAAAAAGTTATCGGCCCATATTTCTTCGAGAAAGAAGATGAAACGACAGAAACGGTTTCTGGAGCTTCTTCCAGAAAAATGATTGACAACTTTTTGCGGCCAACGGCAGAGCAGCATCCTAATTTGTGGTTCCAACTAGATGGAGCGACTTCGCACACTGCTAGGCAAATTGTGGACCTGCTGCGGTTGGTAGGTATGTCTTATTTGGCCCACCCTGTACTATGCACGCTTATTTGCCTACATACTACATATATCCATACGTACTTTAGTATGCTAAAAGTATAGCTATATGTACCTACTTATGTAGAACATAGTATGTATGTATAAACTTTATAATCGAAAAAGCAACAAGTGCCTAAAAATAATAAAAAACAGAATCTACTCATACATATGTACATATTTATGTATATTTACTACATATATATGTATATGTACATATGTATGTATATACATATAAGAAATAAACAAAACACCCACAGCCAAACTGACCTGAGCGAGTCCAATACTCCGCTGTCCGCTAAAATCTCGCGTTTAGTTTACTTTCAAGCGTTGAACAGAGCGAACACAAATAATTCGAAATAATATTTGCAGTCAAGCGTACAAAGCGCGGTTCAAGCGTAGCTTTTTATAGACATAACGAACCACTTTATAATATAAATATTCATAACAACAATAGCAACAAGTGCATTGTATTGAGTAAGTGAACACAGTGAATAAAATGAACATAAAATATGTAACCAAGTTTATGGTGTTTGCATAAATTGCAAATACTACCGGTTTTTTTAAGTAGAAATACCAAGAAATAATAATAAAATTAATGATGTGCGGCGCAAATAAATATTTCTATTTACATCAATATTACTCACACTTTTTACAAAGCCTGCTAGAGGTCAAATATATTAAGATTGCATGGCAATGCACTAATTGTCAATTGCCTCTAAAAAATAAATATTTAAATGGAAAGAAGAAAGTCATCGTTTTAAACAGCAATAATTTTGTTTTCAAGGATTTTCTACTGCTTGGTGTTTACTTTTACTGTGACACAAAAAATGCTTGAGGAACTTACCTTTAATTAATTTTTTGAACTAAGAAACGAGCTAAATGTCCGCTTCGAGATAAAATATTACAAAAAATTTCCCCATTTTAACTCGATTACTTTTTCAAAAAACATAAAGTACTTAAGCCAATACACCTACCTCATCGGCTTAAGTACATTTAGCATTCACCGTTCCAACTCAAATAGGAGTCCAATCGAAGTGGGATTGCACCTGAAATTGCAACGGTTTATTGTTGAAAATAATTGTTCTGCAAAATGAATCGTTCTGCAAAACCGCTTAACTGACATTTTTTGCAAAAAAATTGGATTAGCTCACACAAGCCTTTGGCTCAAGACTTATCCATTCGTCCTGAAATATACTAGCCAGAAATGCGATTGCTTTGTAAAAAAGAGAACCATTTTGAAATATGAGCGTTTTTACCAAGGAATGAAACCGAAACCATAACCGTAACCGTTTAAAACCGTTTCGTTTTTCAAAACCGAAACCGAAACCGAACCCGTTTCAAGCACAGGTTTCAATCGGTTTCCTGAAATTTATAAAAATAATGAATAAAAATTTGTTTGAAATAAATGATTTATTTTACCAAAATCAGCAATATTTTGCTGAAATTCTTGTTAAAAAGCTAACAAATTAAATCTCCGATCTGGTATCGGTTATTTGGAAAAAAACATTTTGATTTTCATTTTCACATGTATAGTTGTAAAGTTTCAGTTCGGGGAAAATGAAACTCATGATAAGTCTGATTGCGATTTTAATTATATGTATGTAAGTATATCAAATAGCTATCAGCAACAACCCTCATTATATAATAAATAATATAATAAATAAATTTCTGCATTTAGCTCTAAGTCGATGTTGTGGAATATGGTGGTATAATTGATTCAATTGTAAATTAAAATTGATCACAATGTTTAATTTCGGCAAAAATAAACCTTGGAAGGTACATATTTATTTAATAAATAATTTGCTTTTTTTTTTGACAAACTTGTTTTAATTTTTTTATTCCAAAACCGAAACCGGAACGAAACAGAAACCTACACCGAAATAAATTTTGAAGAACGAAACCAAAACCGAAACCAAACAAATTTTGATGAACGAAACCAAAACCGAAACCGGAACGTTATTTTGAATCGGTTTCGTGCCTTGGTTTTTACTCCCGACAAAATAATGTTTACAACCTCACATACGCATTTTGGCATTTTGTAGATACGCGGTTTTGTACTTTAAACAACGACATATATTGCATCGGCATTTGTGTCTTGCCAATATTTAAATTTTTTTGGAACTGTTTGACGCATACTTGCCCATTCGTCTCAAATGCAATACCTTCAACAAGAGACACTGGGAAACGTGTATCTATTCTTGACTTCCAATGCCAGTTCTTTTTTTTCAGGTCTTTTACTACTTGGATATTTTAACTATTTTCGAAAATTTCCAGGCATAAATATTTATAAATTTCGTTTCCTAGATAAATTTTTTTCTTAGTTTGTATAAAATAATATAAATAAATACGTCTTAAATTTCTCTGGAATTTTCAATGCCAATCACTACTTGACATTTGATCTCGTCCA
>NW_023461311.1:6824-27021 GCF_013731165.1 Rhagoletis pomonella
CCTTTTAAGCGTGAGATAATGGGTTAAGATATTCCACGATAATATTTTCCATGAAATTTTACTTTTTCTATCTTAACTTTAAATTTGGCTTAGCCATTTACTTCAACCACTTTTTTGAAAAGTACTTAGGCTGGGACATGAAAACTTTAGTAGGCCATAAAATAAAAATATGAGCTAACCAGGGTTCTCCGATCGAAAAATATTGATTTTCAAGAATCCTATACCATTTCCACGAAAAATTTTATTTTTCCCATATAAAAATACATGGAAAACTTTGAGCGCTTTGAGCGACCTCTAAATGTTTTTTGATTTGAAAAAAAAAAATTGGGGTATAATTTTTTTCGATATAGAACAATCCCAGGGGCTGAGAGCATTATAATTCCGACTTTACTGCTTTTGGACCAACCTAATGTACATCCAATTTTGCAAACATAAGTTCAGTTTAATCTGCATAAGTATTTGATTTCGTCTGTGCAACGAATTTATTTTTTTTTTGCACATAACACTATAAAACCTTCAAGCCATGCCAAGTATGCATAACGGAGCCTTTAATCACTGACACATTTAAATAACCACTCGACCGAAACTTCGAGTGCATAAGAGTTGTTGAATGGCAGACAAGCCAACGCCAGTGTTGCTGTTGTGCGACTAAAGGGGAAATTTGACCCTCTTTAAGCGCCATACCCTTTGACCCGACTTTTTGAAAATTTTAATTTATTGACCCTTTTCCCAAATTATGTGCGACGTTTGCCTCTTTTCAGAGATTTTTTAGAAATCTTAACAAAATCATGCTATTAAAAAATATTTCTTTCTGTAAGTACGAAAAAATGCATCACTTAAAGCTTTTAAAGGAAATGCTACTAGATTTATGTATATTCTTGCAAACCTGTTTTGTGCAAAGCTATTTTCTTTTTAAATTCAACGGATTTATTCTTTTACTAGTAAAGAAAAACGAAAATAGTTGTGTTTGTTTAAAAATTATCCAGTAACTTGCCAGCAACTCTCCGGTAACTTTATTTCTAAGAATTCACTCTCATAGACAAAATTTACAAAAAAGTACGCGAACGCAATTCCAGTAATAATTTGCAAGTTTCATGAACAGCTGATAAATTGGTTGTTTATTCGCAGGAATTTCCTAATAAAACAATATATTTTATATTTAAATAGGTTTTGTTTGTGAATTTTAACAATAAAAACCCACAAACAGTTTCCTTATTAGTTTAAATATCATCCAGCAACATGCGATCAGCTGTTTTGCGTACTGGCAAATTCTTACAAGTAAAAATTTATCCAGTAAAATCCAGTAAAAACTTGCAACTTCAACTGTCATTTTTCGCTCTGTCAATTTGCCCTACTTTGCAAGTTTTTGCGTACGAAAACTCCAAAACATGAAAATTCGTAAAAACTTTTACTGGATTTTACTGGAAATGAGCAAACAAACGCAATTAATGGTATGGTTACCCTTTTTTCGTCAATGACTACTGTTTTGCGACTTTCTGAAAATTTTCAACCGTAACACTGACCCACGCAGCCAGAAAAAGAGACAGATGAACATACTGACAGATTAGCCGAAAGACCGGCAGGCGGCGTGCTAATACTTTTGTGAAGCGCGAAATGTAGTGACGAAATTTTAGGACTTATAATTAAAAGGGAAATTGATTTTCGCGCTTTCACGCGCTGTTAATAAATAATAATGTTGTCTATTATATTCTTGTATGTATGTTACATAAATACATATAAGAAGCTCAGTAATTTACATCGATTTTTACTCGTCCAAATGCTCTGATTTGCGTAATATGTAACCAACTCGTGCACCCAAATTATAAAAATAAACAATAATAAAATAAAATAACCTTAACCCGAATTTCATCTGAAAAATTGTGCGAATAATTTCTGAAAATAGTATTCCGGAATTAGTACCCATGGGGTAAAATTGTTTTACATTTTTTCCAAAACCTGTTTTCGAGTTATTCTAAAAGTTGCAATTTGAAAAAAAACCGGTTCCAGATTTTGAAATTAAGAAGCAGATAAACCGGTTTTATTGTCTTTAATCAACAGTGTACAATGGTTTTGTGCATAGCTTCTCTGTATTCGCTGTACACTCAACTTCAAAGCCAACGACAACCCTGCAGTTAAACCCCAAACTAGTCAGGAAAAATACTAGTTTACAACTAGAATATCCTGGCTGAAACCGAACTAGTTCGAAAAGTACCAGACTTGTACCAAGTACAAACGATTTATTCATGCCCTTTTTTATTTGACTTCGACAGTTTAATACAATAAAATACACAAAATATTATAACTTTTATTTGGGTATATTGTAAACCATTAAAGGGAGTACGTATTCAATTATTACAGACCTGTTAAATACTGATTAATATTCATAATGATTATTAATTAAAGCATGTTTCTTTGGATAACCGTTTAATGAGTAATAATTAATTACGTAAAAAAACGTTAACTAATTCATTAATTTTAATTACATCATTTTTTTTTTTTTTGATCATTTTAAATTTTTTTTACTTATTTTGATTACACGAAACTATTTGATTACAAAGAAAACCATTGAAAAAATTTAAGAATATTTAATAACTGCTTGAGTTATTTGTTTATTTTATTCTTATCCAAATCTCAAATTTTAAACATTAATTATTATTTTTATAAAATTTTAAAAAGAAAAGACTGTGCAAAGTTAGTGAATTAAATTTATTTTAATGAAAACTTTTATTTTTATTTTAGTTTACTCAAAATTGAACTAAAGTATTCATTTTATTTTAAACTAAAATGTTTTCTTTTGCATATTCAATATTATTAAAAAAGATAAAAATATAGCATTTATTGTACCTGAAACCTTTTACTTTTAATAACACTTAATGAAAAATATGTAATGTATTAAAGTGTACTTAATCAAAAGTGTTTTATTGTATATTCGTGAATTCATTTTATTTTTTGACTCCCAAAGTAGTGGTTTTGATCCATAATTGGACTAGTATTTTTCTGTCTATTTTGAACTAGTATGAGACTGGTATATTTCTGACCGAAATCTGACAATTGCCATCTCGTAGGTTATCCCCATGTTAAAAATACCAGTTGATTGCATGGAAAAAAGATAGTTGGCTGACTAGTTGGGCATGCGATTCATACTAGTTGTGAGGTAGTTTACAACTAGTACATTTGACTACAGGGAATCTATACACGCGTTTGCGACGAAGGCAATGTTGTACACCTTTAAGCGTCTTGCGCACATGTCTAATGTGAAGTCATGACCAAAAATGCATAAAAAAAACTATCAACAGTAAAGAAATTTTTTAAATCAAAAGTAAAAAAAAAAATCTGTGTAAAATTCACGCTTGGCTTGATTTCAACTTTTTTTAATACTTTATTGCATTTTTTCGGACTTGAGTAGTGCTGTAGCAGCTGTTACCGAGTGCTTAGATGTGCTGACTGCCTTCTCGGGAGGTCCATGATTCAATTTCGGGTTCCAGCAATATCAAAATTAGTTTTTCAAATAGAAAACCAGTTTATTCGAAAAATCAAGATTTCAAAAAAACTTCTTATGGATATCAAAAAAAAAAAAAAAACGGGGGAAACCTGTTCGGAAAAAAGCGTCAATCACCTTAGTATGTAGACAGAGTAATCGTTAAGCAAATCTGAGATCGCCAATTCTAATCTCAGCTGGCGCATTTTTTATGCTTCGAATCATAATCGTGTGCATCTCATGCAATTTTATTGATGCCAAGTGGTGTTGAATATCAATGTTGATTACTCCATCTGATCGCTTTGTTGAAAATGCAATGATTCAGCGATGACGCATGAATTGTTTGTCGTCACTAAGTTGCAAATACTCGTAATAAACAATGCACAAAGCAAATGATGATAGTTAGTCGGTAACAGAGTAAATGTTATTTTAATTTTGTTCAAACCATTTTATGTACATACAGTAAATTCAATAGAAAATGCAAAGTAGATAATTAATTCATACATATTTTGTGCTTTAATTTACAACACAAATAATCTTCGCAAAGGAAATTAGTGAACAAGTACAACACTGCTATTGCAGGAAATACTACATATTTTTATTATTTACAGTGAAGGTTTTACGTGTATATTTGTCTGAAGTAAAACTTGTTTTCATCATAACTCTACGAAATCAAGATCTTAATATTTGTGTTTTGAGTAGCTTGATATATGTATGTATGTATATTAATATGTAAATATGTATATAAATCGTATTTTCAGCCGCTTTACGAAGTACCTACTCATCCCTTTATATTCATCATCCCATCATTCGCCATTTTGATAATTTCATGGGCGCTTATGTGTAATAAAATCAACACAAGTAAAAGTGGAAAATTTCATCACAGAAAATGTCTAAAGTTACAAATTTATATATGTAAATATACATAAATATAGAGCGTAATTTAGTAAATTGAAGCCTCCTATAAATTCCAATGCGCACTTTTAGAGAGCAAATAGACGATACGGCCTGTTTGTTTTTAAATCTACTCATCTTAATTATGAGTGACAAGCGACAAAACTACTAAACAAATTTAAAGCACAAAGGAAATACATACAAATGTATGTAGGAATGTATGTGTATGTATGTATGTAAATAAGCAATGCAATAAAGAAGTAGGTGTTTACAGAACTACAAAAAATTGTCAGGTAAAAGTGTCATCGCTTTTGAAATATTTAAATTTTTTTGAATTAAAAAAATCTGGACTTTTCATGTATCTTCTTTAACTGCATCTACAAACACGGCTATTTATTGAAGTGAAACTTTTTTAGCGGCGGTTGGTTGGTTGGAAGTAAATTGGCAAATTCAATGGAAATTGCACACGGAAATGGTGCAACGGGAATGATGCAACGGAAGTGGTGCCACGGAAATGATTGGGGCTGAAACAAGTGCTTCTTGAGTGTGTGCACATGGTATTAATTTAACAAAAATTTGCTAATAAAAGGTTAAAGAATAACACTTAGAAAAAGACCAATACAAGAATGAAAGTAAAGATGAGTACGCACATACATATATAAAAAAAGAATAAAGGCAAAGACAAAAATAAAAATATAACAAAGATGCGTAAAGATAAAGGCAAAAATGAAGTTCAAGGTAAATTTAAACACTTTCCTTAAATACATCAGGTGAAGGGCAATATGTAGACGAAGAAAATGATAAACACAAAAGTAAAAACATAGATAAAGAAAAATATCTGGATGAGGATAGAATTTTTAGAATTTTCAGAATTTTTATCGAATTTGTTATCGATATTTTTATCGACTTTGTTATCGATTGTTTATCGATTATTTATCGATTTTGTTATCGATTATTTATTGATTTTCTTATCGATTTTGCTCACGATATTTTTATCGATTTTGTTATCGATACTTTTATCGACTTTCTAAGCGATTTTAATACCGATTTTGTTATCGATTTTGGTATCTGTACTTTTATCGATTTTTTTATCGATTATTTAATGGATTTTGCTACCAATATTGCTATCGATCTTGCTATCAAAATTTTTATCGAATTTGTCATCGACTTTGTTATCGATATTTTTATCGGTTTTGTTATCGATATTTTTTTGGATGTTACTATCGATTTTGGTATCATTACAGTACAAAGATAAAAATTAAGATAAAGGAAAAGAGAATAACATAAAAGTAATTATAACGAACAGGGGTAGAGGTAGGGATCTAGATTGAAAAAAGAAAAAATTATAAATTATGTATGTAGGTGTATTGGTTATGAGACAAAATAGGGCCAGTGTGGCCCAGGCGTACTTACTTTTTTTATGTAAAATACTTCCAGATAGTTGCTTCACCACAGTCAAATGCAATGTAGTTAAAACATATTAAGGAACAATTATAAAATTAGGATTATTTTGGGATTTTTCACTTTTTGATATTTTCTTCCCCAAATTTGACTATCTGTGGTGAAAAAAAATGTACTAAGCTATAACCGCACATTACATTAAAAATTGCTCATTTAATGGAGATTTCAGAAAAGTGTTACTCTTACTATTTCGAATAGAAAAAAAGAACTATAGCCGGTTTTGTGGGTATGGGACTGAGACACGCTATAACGTATTTAATAGATTTAAATTTAAGTTGCTCTTGTTGCCGACCAATGGCGTGCTAAATAATACAAAGGCAAGTAAGTTTTCTTCGATTTGTACCAAAAATACTTCGCTTTCCAGCACTCATTTTCTTCCAAAAGCTCTTTTTGCTTAAAATATATCTATCCCTTTTTAATACCTGAAAAACTTACAAAAGCATGCTGTGATACTCTCTTTTGAACTTTATCGCATGCATATATACATATGTAAGTAGCAGAATTTAGAATAGTGGTATTCACCAAATTGAGCAAGTGGCCTGGCAGTCTGGCAAAAGAGCAGATAAGCTCAAGCAACGAATGTTGCCAGCAGTCGTGGCTTGAGCTCATCTGCTTTTTTGCCAGAGTGCCAGGCCACTTACTCACTTTGGTTAATACCACTAATATTTCAGCAGACCCATCTATCACAAACAAATAGCAGTTTTTGTTTTTCTGCTTAGCTGTACATTTCGCTTAAGTGCACCAAATGGTGTGCACTGAAAGTAAATGCAGCTAAACGGAATGTAATGTATAGCAATTCTTCGCAAGGGTTCGCAAACTGGAGTCTTGAGCGAGCTATTCACTTTGTTGTCTATGTCTTGAGTCTGACAAGTGAAACATGAGGATTTTTAACCATCTACTGCCTACAAAGCCAAATAAGGTGTCACTATCATATCATATCAAACTAATTAAATGCATTGAGATTAGGGATGTTAATTTTTCGGCTTTTTCCGATCCCGGGATTTACGGGTTGGCGTAGTTCATTACTTTTCAACAACTTGAATCGAAAAAATTGCTTCTATGTTGTTTGAGAAGCTCTCCTACCATGAAATGAATAATAAATAAATGGATTCGAAACCTACTTTTTTATTTAAAGTGGCGTTTTTATTTTTTTTCTCTGACCGCATATATATATATAAAATATATAGATAGATATTACTAAAAACTAATAAATAAATTCAATGCAATGTAGAATAAAAATATGGGTAACAAATGCAAAAGGAAATTTCTTTAGAATTTAAAAAATTTAAATTTTTTAGATTCACAAGGGCGAATAGGTAATTTTTAAGCTCACGAAGTTAGAAGAACGACCCTCGAGGATGTTATCGAAATTATATAAGCCCTTAACATGTAATTTTTTCAAAAACAAATATTGCGAAATTTCAAGTATAAAATTTTAAAATGACATTTTCAATATTTACCAGCCCTCTGCACCAGAAACTTGAATCTGTTTAAATTCTACAGGCTTTCCTCATTAACTTTATACTCATACTTCTTCTCTAAGCACATTTCTCTGAATCATTTTTGAATTACTGACGTTAGAATGGAAAACTAAAAACACAATTTTACTATATTTGGCCCATGGATTCGCGAATATATTGATATTTGTGTTCAAAATTTACTATCGCGCGGTGTTATATTTATAAAAAAATATTAATTATTAAATAAAAAGGAAATATAGCCAATACTGGTCAAGAAAAGGAGTTCTGTTATTGCCTTCAGTGCAAATTACAAATCCCGAAAATCCCGGGATTACTTGCCGAGAATCCCGGGATTTTCGAGACCGGGATCCCGGGATTAACATTCCTAATTGAAATGTTAACTAGGAATAACTGAACGCAATTGTCTTGCCTTTGGTTAGATGACATTTGAATATAACCTCACTTTTGTGTGTGTATGGCCAAAAAACGTTTATCCTTGTGTGCGGCACTCAACTGCAAAAAAAAAGTTCATTTAAAATACGGGACTTGAAGTCGTATTTTTCTTTCGATACAGGTTTATTGATACGTATATAAGGTGTGTTTCACAGTTGAACTTTTTTTATTCATCTCCTTCATAATTCATGCTCTAGAGGGTTAAAAATCTTGGTTAGATCAAAAATATTTTATCTAAAAATCTAAGTGAACGTGAACTAAGAATACAAAAAAAAATTCAGTGGGCCTGGGCCACACTGAAGAAGTGAAACTTACATTAAATACATATTTTGTCTCATAACCAATATACATACATACATATGTACATACATACATACATCTGCTTTTGCTTAAGGTTATATATATTTTTTTCTATATAGATCGCTACCTCTACCCCTGTTCGTTCTAATTACATTTATGTTATTCTGTTTTCCTTTATCTTCATTTTTATCTTTATAACCTATCGATAACAAAATCGATAATAACATCCAATAAAATATCGATAACAAAACCGATAAAAATATCGATAATAAAATCGATGAAAAATTCGATAAAAATTTTGCTAGCAAAATCTATTAGAAACTCGATAAAAATATCCATAACAAAATCGATAAAAATATCCAGAACAAAATCGATATTAATATCGATAACAAAATCGATAAAAATATTCATAACAAAATCAATAAATATCGATAACAAAATCGATAAATATCGACAACAAAATCGATAAATATCGGTAACAAAATCGATATATATCGATATCAAACTCGATAAAAATATCGATAACAAAAACGATAAAAATATCGATAACAAAATGGATAAAAACGTCCATAACAAAATCGATAAATATCGATAACAAAGTCGATAAATATCGATAACAAACTCGATAAATATTGATAGCAAAATCGATTAAAATATCGATAACAAAATCGACCAATATCGATAACAAACTCGACAAATATCGATAACAAAATCGATAAAAATACCGATAACAAAATAGTTAAAAATATCGATTACAAAATCGATAACAAATCGATAACAAAATCGATAAAAATATCGGATATTATATCGCTAAGTTCCGAAAATATCTATAGCAAAATTGATAACAATATCGATACAAATTTCGATGAAAAAATTTATAAAAATATCGATAACAAAACCGATAAAAATATCGATTATTTTATCGATAAGTCCCTAGAATCTCGAAAATCTCTAAAATCTCAAAATTGGTCGCAGATTGAGTCTGTGTCTCTCTCTATATCCTTTCCTCTTTAATTACCTCTATTTTAATCTTTTTATACCCGAGCGCACTTGTGCACAAGGGTATTATAACTTTGTTCAAATAACGGTTGTTTGTAACAGGCAAAACGAATCGAGATAGATATAGACAAATGTATACATAAGTGATCAGAATGAAAAGAGAAATCGGTTAAGCCATGTCTGTCTGTCCGTCCGTCTGTCCGTCTGTCCGTCCGTCCGTCCGTCCGTCCGTCTGTGCACACGATAACTCGAGTAAAAATTGAGATATCTTAACGAAACTTGGTACGTGCACTTCTTTCTGGCGTAGGACATAGGTAGGTATAGAAAATGGGCGAAATCGGACTGTAACCACGCCCACCCCCCATATAACGGTAATTTACAGAAATACGAAAACTGCGATATTTTAGTAACTACTGAAGATGATTCAATCAAAATTGATATTTACAATAATTTTCAGACGAAAAATAAGAATATTATAAATTTTTGGAAAACGGGCGCAGCCACGCCTACTTATGGTTACATGTGTATATCTTGGTAGCCACTGCACCAATTTCTTCCAAACTTGGCACAGATGTTGGCCCTGGTACAGCATACTAAATGGCCGAAAATTTTTAAAATCGTACAATAACCACGCCCACATCCCATATAACGGTAATTTATTAAAAATTGACGCTTGCAACAATTCTTTACCAAGAAATACGCTTATGGTAAAATTTTGGAAAATGGGCGTGGCACCGCCCACTTATGATCACATATATGTATATCGGTAACGTTCTACCAATTTGTACCAAACTCGGTGTGGTTATTGTACTTGCCACACAGAAGCAAAACGTTGAAAATTATTGAAATCGGACTAAAATTACGGCCGCTTTTCATATAACGGTAAATTTCAGAAATGCTTTAAACTTCAATATTTCGAAATTTAAGGACGCTAATTTACTCAAAATTGATACACCCCGGCCTACCATGTAGCGGTAGCTTTCGGAAAGGTGAAAAATGTATATTTAATACTTGCGCCGGGTATTTAATGTTCGGCTCCGCCCAAACTTAAACTTTCTTACTTGTTTCCCCTATCTTCATCTTTACTTTTATCGGTATCCTCATCCTCCTCTTTGTCTTTACTTTTATGTTTATCATTTTCTTCATCTACATATTTCCCTTCACCTTCGCCTTTATATATATAGGTAAGGGTTTAAATTTACCTTGGTCTTCATTTTGCCATTATCATTACGCATCTTTGTTTTTGTTTTTATTTTTACTTTTGCCTTTATCCTTTTCTTTATCTATGTACGTAGTCACCTTTACTTTCATTCTCGTATTGGTCTTTTTCTAAGTCTTAGGGCCATTTTCTAATGTAAGCAGTAAAGTTGCCTTTACTAACAGGGCAGATAAATTGTTCCTCACTTTAAAGTGTTTTGGTTTTCTTATCTTACCGGTAAAAATAAATTTGTCATTCCGTAGAGTGAAACTTCACTACATTTCTGAGAGTGAAACTTCACTACATTCGTCATATAATTTCAAAGGTGGGCAATGCAACATAAGCAAATATAGAGCAAGAGCAACTGTTAGCAAAAACCAAACCAACCTTGGTTGAAATATCTAATATATCTGACTCATGAACCAAAACCGCACCAAAATTTAAAGTTCACATTTTTAGAGGTTGCATCGGGTGAGCAACAATTTATCGATTCGAGAAATTAATGCGCTGATGAGAAAACGAAAACTCGTATATCGAGACGATATGGCCGGTATTCTAAAAGTTAGATCAGGAAACGGCCCTTATTCTTAAACTTTTATTAGCAAATTTTTGTTAAATGTGCATACACACAAGAAGCACTTGTTTCAGCCCCAAGCATTTCCGTTGCACCATTTCCGAGTGCAATTTCCATTGAATTTGCCAATTTATTCCCAACCAACCAACCGCCGCTAAAGAAGTTTCACTTCAAAAAAGTTGTTTTATTTTTGAACAATTTTTGTTTGACTTTTCCAGATTTTAGGCTAAGGGTCATCGTATGGGGCACACATAGGCCTTTGTATCAAAAAAGGTCATAGGCCTAATGAAGACACTAAAAATTTTATAAACTCTTCGAAAAATGTTGAAACACTTCACTTTTTTGGTATTTCACTTCACTTTATTTCATGCTGGCGTCAGCCCTCCTCCGGCTTGAGTCCGTTGCACCAACCGCAACTGACCTCTGTGTACCGCTCAGGTTATTAACGGCGTATACCTTTGTTAGGGCTAGCCACCACAGCAGCGTTCCATCTGCCAGAGGGAAACGGCTTATCGATGAACCATTTAGGGCTCTTCTTGCCCCTAAAAATTCCATCTTTGCAAAAACGCCTTTCTCCTCGTTTACAAATAATCATGCAAATAATTTTATGTTATTATGCTTTTCCACTCATCCAATTTTATTATGATTTTCTTTTTATTTCCTGCAAAACAATAAAGAGCGTAGCATATGCTACACCGTCGTGTTGTGTCAAAGAAAATTAAAATGAGTCCAACACGTCTGAGGGTATTTGGCATTGTCACCGTATGCCTGCTATTATCGAATTGCCTATTCGTAGATGCAAAACGTATTTACAGTAACAGTGGTCGTCGCAGTTCCAGCAGCAGCAGTTCATATTCGGCACGCCGTACCTCTTCCACATCGCATGGAGGCTACAATTCGCATTCATCGTCGTCTGCTTCGCCTCCCTCCTATTCCCATTCAGATGCAACAAAACTAAGTTATGGTGGCGGTTACCATTCGTCACCGCCAAAACCGCAAAGTTCTGCAACAAGTCACTCGCAGTCACGTCCCGCTGCCACCGCCTCGCCCATCGGTTGAAATGTACCCAAATCACAAGGCCCACCTCCGGCATATTCGCCCGCGAATACAGTGGGCGGTGCACGCACAAACATACACGAGCCACCACCATCCTACAGAGCTACTGCACCTGTTGCTTCAGCACCTATCAGCTCGTCGTCTGCTTACAAACCAAATGCACCCCCCCAAGCTATGCAGCCGCAACTAATACAGGCAATCGCGCCTCAATGACACCAGCCCAGACTCACAATCCCAGCGCACCAGCCAGCAATGCTGCGGCATCAAATACAGAATATCGTGGTGCAGTGACACCCGCACTGACTTATCGCGTAAATTCGACAGGCGGATTTGGTGGCGGTGGTGGCTTTGGCAGCGGTTCACATACACCCATACAGCGTACTAATGTCCAGGGCGTACATTCCAGTTATCCACAACAAAGCTTACCGGCTGGTGCTACATATTATAATTCGCCATCACATTTGCCAGCCGGCGCGACATATCACTCGTCAGTGCCAGCTGGTGCGACATATCACTCTTCGGTGCCAGCCGGCGCGACATATCATGCACCTGGCAGCATTCCGTCCGGTGCCACTTATTATCCTTCCGCTGGTGCTTTGCCTGCTGGTGCTAGTTACCATCCAGCTGGTCATGTCCCCGCAGGAGCTACTTATTATCCATCGCATGGTGCAGTACCTGCTGGTGCTAGTTACTATCCGGCAGCAGCAGCAGTGCCTGCAGGAGCTACCTTCCTACCAGCAGGTTCATCGCTACCGGCCGGTGCCACATATTATCCACAAGCGCCGGTTAAGTCATCATCGGGACTTGGATTCGGTGAGTAAATTGGTCTGATTATATAAAAAAACGATTACTTAAACTATATATGGCTAAGTGTACAACTTTATTATCTTGGATCAATCTAACCCTAAAGCCTGAATTCGGCTTCGTCTGGGTCTAGTATAAGTAGCTAAGGTATTCCTCTAGCCCTAATTTCAATCGATCATGCTTCCATTTCCTTTAATTCCAATACATTCCATTACTTCCAATCCATTTCATTCTCTTACTTTTCCCTTCCATCCATTCGATTCCATATTATTCCTTACCCTCATTCCTCATTTACATTCAATTTGAATTAATTTCACTTCCTCTAGCCCATTCCATTCCAAACTTTTCAGTCTGCTCCATTCGAATTCATTTAAGTCCATTTCACTCAATTAAACTCAACTTCATTCCATTCTATTCCCTTCATTCCATTCCATTTCCTTTCATTATTTTCCTATATCATATAATTTTTTTTATTTAATTCCACTGCCCGTAAATTCAATCGATACCATTCTACTTCGCTCAATTCCATTAGATTTTATTTGATTTCACTCCGTTGCATTCCATCCCATTCCACTCCTTTTCCGGCCACTCCACTCGACACCACTTCTTTTACTCCACCTCCTTTTATGTCACTTCCTTCATTCCATCTCTCTTCTTCCGTGCCAATGTATAGACGCATGAAAAAATGTTTCATTTTAATTCCCACGCTGTTTAAATTTTATTTTAACTTTCAACCTCACCTCTTTTTTATCCCACAGGCTCCGGTCTGGCTGCTGGCGCTCTTGGCGGCGCTCTACTCGGCTACGCACTAACACCTTCACAAACCAGAGTTATCGAACGTATTCCTGCTGGAGACGGTTACAGCAGTGGTGGCAGCGCTCCGCCAGCCTCTGGTGGAGACGATCGCATCATCATCATTAATAATGGCCCACCAGGTTCAGTGACAACTGCGGATGCTGGTTCCGGTACGACTGTCATCAATACCAACGCAGCAGCACCTGCCGCTTCTGTTGCTCAGCCCAGCATGCCACAAAATTATGCACCACCGCCCAATGCAGCAGCACAACCAGCCGCACCCAGTTCATATGGCGCACCCCAACTTGCGCCCTTCGACACGCCAGCAGTGGGCAGCGGTGTCAATACAGCAGCTGCTGTGGGCGCTGCGGCTACAGGTGCAGCAATCACTGCTGCCGTTGCTGCTCCAGCACTCAATGCCGCACCTGCTCCCAGCACTGGTGATGCAGCTTCAGTTGTTGGCGGCGCACCCGCACCAACTGGTGATGCAGCTTCAGTTGTTGGCGGAGCACTCGCACCAACTGTTAATGCAGTTCCCGCGCCCGCTCCTGGTGCGGCCGCCACGCCAGAGCAACCGCCAGCACCTGGTGGAATTATATGCGTACCGGTGCGTGTACCTGAGCCAGATCCTGCTGACAGTACAAAAACTATTGAAGTGGAAAAGATTTCCTGCTATCCCGCTCCAGCGCCGGCTGAAACGACACCCGCGCCAGCTTCTCCGCCACCAACTGCGGGTGTCACAGACATTGCCACATCTGCAACAAGCACCAGCATACCAGTGACGACAACAACGACAATGGCCAGTACTGTAGCCCTTGCATCGGTCAGCAATTTGGAAACTGGCGTACGTTTGGCGCCGCTCAATACCCCCTTACCGCCAATAGAAATTCCAGAGGGTTCAGTTGCATTGGCGCCACTCAGTCCGGGCAAGCAGCCGAATATAATGAGATTGCCAGGCAATTACTATGCGCGACGGTCAGTATCGAATATTGAGCTGGTCGAAAGTTCCGCCTTGCTGAGGGCCAATTCAGCAACCAATTATGCCAATTCCAGCATTGCGACTTTGTTGGCACTGCTGGTCGCTTACTGCATGCACTAACGCTGTTGCTGATATGATGGAATGAAAAGGATTGCGGCGAAAAAATCAAGTGCTTGATGTAGTCGGGAGCACTTGAAACCAAAGAGGTGAAGAACTGGGAATGAAAATCAAAGTTGAAAACGAATTTAATGGCAACCTGCAGCTCGACCAATTTAAAGCCTGTGAAAAATCGAATGCTATTATAATTGCATAGTTATTTTGCGCATATCTATTATCGAAATTTTTGAACAAATAATACTCACGTATCCTCTGGGTAGCAACCAAACACCCGTTTGGGAGCGAGCTAAAGTGAGAAGGCGTAAAACTTCGCGTGCGCTGGGTTTGGGTCCCGCCACGTTAAAACCCCGCCCAATGAAAAATTCCAACAAGCCTCGGATGAGACCCCCTTTTTCTGATGACGACCACGGCAAACGTATAAAGGACTATGGTTTAAGGGTATGCACCTGGAATATCCGGACCCTTAATGGGGAAGGTGCCTCTGCCCGGCTGGTTGATGTCCTCGGGAAGACAAAGGCTGACATCACCGCCATCCAAGAAATGCGATGGACGGGGCAAGGTAAAGTAAGCGTGAAGCCTTGCGACGTCTACTACAGTTGCCACGTAAAGGAGCGCAAATTCGGTGTTGGATTCGTGGTAGGAGAGAGACTCCGTCGCCGAGTACTGGCGTTCACCCCGGTGGACGAACGTCTAGCCACAATCCGCATCAAAGCTAGATTCTTCAACATCTCGCTCATCTGCGCCCATGCCCCGACGGAAGAGAAGGATGAGGCGTCCAAGGATCTCTTCTATGAGCGCTTGGAACGTACATATGAGCGCTGCCCCCGACACGATGTCAAAATCGTGCTTGGCGATTTTAATGCCAAGGTGGGCAAGGAAGGGATCTTTGGCGCCACTGTCGGAAAATTCAGCCTCCACGACGAAACGTCCGATAACGGACTGAGGCTGATCGACTTCGCCGGGGTCCGAAATATGGTAATATGTAGTACTAGGCTCCAGCATAAGAACATCCACCAAGCTACATGGCTGTCTCCAGATCGAAAAACGAGAAACCAAATCGATCATGTTGTGATAGACGGAAGGCATGCTTCAAGCGTTTTGGACGTACGTACACTCCGAGGGCCAAACATCGACTCGGACCACTATCTTGTTGTAGCCAAGATACGCACCCGCCTCTGTGCAGCAAAAAATGTGCGCCCAGCAATGCAAGGAAAGCTTAACGTCGAAAAGCTGCAATCACAACAGACCGCCAATTTATTCGCCACTCGACTCACACACCTGTTCTCTGAGAGCACTCTTCAACAATCCGACGTACGCGAGCAGTGGAACCACATTTCCCGATCATTAAGTACCGCCGCCGAAGAAGTAGTTGGATTTCAGCGAGCCCGAAAGAACAACTGGTACGATGAGGAATGTCAAGAAGCCGCAGAGAAAAAAGATGCCGCCTACAGGGCCACGCTGCGATCGGGCGCAACGCGAGCCATGTGGGACCGTTATAGGGAACTTAAGAAGGAAGCGAGACGTATTTGCCGCAATAAGAAGAGAGAGGCCGAAATACGTGAGTGCGAAGAGCTTGAGATACTGGCCGACAGGAAGAACGCCCGAAAATTCTACCAGAGGGTTAGGCGACTTACGGAACGTTTCAAGACCGGGGCGAACTCCTGTAAGAATAACAATGGCGACCTAGTGACCGATGTCCAGAATATACTTAAATTGTGGAGGGAACACTTTTATAACCTACTGAATGGTAGCAGCGCTGAAAGTAGTGAGGAAGACGAACCCGAGTCCCCAGTCGATGATGATGGAGTAGCTGTCCCACCGCCTGACTATGACGAGGTACGAATAGCGATTACGCGGCTGAAAAACAACAAAGCTGCTGGAGCTGACGGCCTGCCAGCCGAGCTATTCAAGTACGGCGGCGAGGAGCTGATGAGGTGCATGCATCAGCTCGTATGCAGAATATGGTCAGATGAACGCATGCCCGACGACTGGAATTTAAGTGTGCTCTGCCCAATCCACAAGAAAGGCGACCCCGCCATACGCGCCAACTACCGCGGAATTAGCCTTCTAAGCATAGGTTACAAGGTCTTATCGAGCGTATTGTGCGAAAGACTGAAGCCCACCGTCAACGAGCTGATTGGACCTTATCAGTGTGGCTTTAGGCCTGGAAAATCCACCATAGATCAGGTATTCACAATACGCCAAATCTTGGAAAAGACCCGCGAGAATAGGATCGACACACACCATCTATTTGTCGATTTCAAAGCCGCTTTCGACAGCACGAAGAGAAGTTGCCTTTATGCCGCGATGTCTGAATTTGGTATCCGAGCCGTTTGATACCAAACGAGGTTTCAGACAAGGGGACCCCCTTTCGTGTGATTTCTTTAATCTTATGTTGGAGAAGATAATAAGAGCCGCAGAACTGAACCGCTCAGGCACAATACTTTATAAGAGCGTACAATTGCTGGCGTATGCCGACGACATCGATATTATCGGTAAAAACAAGGGCTACGTCTGTTCTGCCTTCTCGGGATTGAATAGAGAAGCAAAGCGAATGGGTCTGCTGGTGAACGAGGACAAAACGAAGTATCTCCTGTCAGCACACAAACAGTCAGAGCATACGCGTCTTGGCACCCACGTCACTGTTGACAGTTACAAGTTTGAAAAAGTAGACGACTTCGTTTATTTGGGAACCAGCATTAACACCAATAATAATGTCTGCCTTGAAATCCAACGGAGAATCACTCTTGCCAACAAGTGCTACTTTGGGCTGAGTAGGCAATTGAGAAGTAAAGTCCTCTCTCGTCGTACAAAGATCACACTCTATAAGTCACTCATCATGCCTGTGCTGGTGTATGGCGCGGAAGCATGGACAATGAAAGCATCTGATGAGGCGGCTCTTGGAGATTTCGAGAGAAAGATTCTGCGAAAGATTTACGGACCTTTACGCGTTGGTGATGGCGAATATCGCAGACGATTTAACGATGAGCTGTATGAGCTTTACAACGATATAGACATAGTGCAGCGAATTAAAATTCAGCGGCTCCGCTGGCTTGGCCATGTCGTTCGGATGGACAGAAGAGAAGGACTTGGCTTCACTTGGCATTTTCAATTGGCGTCAGTTAGCACAGAAGAGATATGACTGGCGTGCTGTTTTGGACTCGGCCAAAATCGTTTAGGCGGTTACAGCGCCAAATAAGAAGAAGAAGAAGAATACTCTCGCGGTGATTAACATTTTTTGATTTGTAATTCAATGTATCTATTACAGACATTTTATTTCGAAAATATTTTTTTTTTTTGAGCGCAAACGTCAAGCTGTGAAGCTGTGTTTTTCTGTGATCTGTTTAAATTTTGTGTTTGATAAAGCTGTTTACGCTTATTAAAGTAAAAAATTAAAAAAAGTGTTAATAAACTTCTGGTGCACTATTTAAAGATAAGTAAAACATCGGAATTTCCCGTAAATTTGATTAATTTAACTTGATATTCTTAATTGCATGTGCCGAGTATTTTGTTTCATATAATATATTGTTGTTGTACAATTGTTTTTGTTTGTGCACACTGATTTGGCTCTTTTTGTCTTTTTGTCATTTCTGCCGTTTCATCTTTGTCACAGCTGTTTGCGTTGTGTTTATTAGGTGTCAAATATACAGTGCATCTAAAACTGTTCGCTAACTGATATTTACCAGCTGATTGGTTCACTGATTAATACATCGTTTTCAAAACCGTTTTTTGCCTTTTTGCTTCTAAAACCTAAAAATAAATATAATTTTAAACATGTCGTGTATTTACACCAATTGCCACGTTAAAAGCGACTCCTATGTGTCATGCTGGCTCTGCGATGGGATTGCCCATATAAAATGTGCTGGTTTGAGCGGTAGAGTTTTAGACGCTATTAACGAGGGTAAGGGTCTTCGTTGGTCTTGTCAAAAATGTAGATCAACCGAAGTTGATTTATTTAAATTCTTCAGGCAGTCCAGAAATGGTTTTTCTGAGATCGGGAAGGATCTGTCGGCGCTTGTTGAGAAATTTAAGCATTACGAAAAAATGTTTAGGTCTTTCACTTGTCTCGACGACCCTACACACTCTGAGGATAGCCGAGAAAATAAAGGTGGGCATGTTATTAGTCCACCTAAAAAGACAGCCACGGATTCTAGTAAAAAAAATCCTTCATCCCAGTCCTCAGAACTTATTAATTTATCTTCTCCATGCCCTCAGGCATTGGAGCCCCCAATTTCTAAAGCCATATCCACTAGGTCTACTTCTAAAAATAGTCAAACCGTTGATTTAACAGTGTTGCCATCAACATCTCAAACTCCACTGTCTAACTTAGTTCCTCCGAATAATTCGGAGCCCCGCACATCAGACATCATTACCAAAAAGTTGGTTGTAATTCCTCCGAGAAGATCAATCTTTGTCTCTAGATTTGCTAAAGATACTTCTTCGGATGATGTAAAGTCATACATATCGACTAAAATTAGAACTAAAGATGTATTTATTCGTAAATTTAATTTTAAATACGATCGCGATATTTCATCTTTTAAAATTGATGTAGCTTCCGAAGATTTTGATTCACTACTAAATAGTTCATTTTGGCCGACCGGGGCGTTTGTTCGCGAGTTTGAGTATAAACCTAATAAAAGTAATAATAACGTAGCTAAAATTTCTAATCTTAATTCGGATTCAAAAAACTAACTCGCAAGTCTAATTTAAGTATTTACTATCAAAACGTTAGAGGTTTGAATACCAAATTAACTGATTTATATTTAAAAGGTTTTGACTGCAATTATAATATTATTTCCTTGACCGAAACATGGCTCAAACCTCATATTTCTAATTCCGAAATTCTTCCAAATGAATATCAAATATACAGGATTGACCGCGTGGGCAGAATCGGCGGTGGTGTTCTTTTTGCGGTGCATTCATCGATACCATCCGAGGAAGTTAGTCTTCCTGTCATTGAATATACCGAATTTAAATGTATACGTGTACAGGCTGGAAAGACTTATATTTATTTAGCTCTTTGCTACATCCCTCCTAATTCTGCCGTATCGGTATATATGCAGCTAGTTTCTTTACTTGAGACCGTAAATGCAATGCTTACGGCATCCGATTCTATGATTGTTTTGGGCGATTTAAATCTGCCACATATTTCATGGAACATCATTGACACCGATGTTGTACCAGTTTCATCTAGAGATAGTTACAATGTATTTCTGGAGGAAATGGCTGAACTTTGCCTCAAACAAATAAATATATGTCCAAATAAGTTTGGAAAGGTCTTGGATCTCGTTTACGTTGATGATGTTCCGAAGGCCTCTATTAATCGGTGTGATCCCCTGGTTTTGCCGGAAGATGCATACCATCCTACTCTTGAGTTAAGCTACGAAATCATAAATGAAATACATAATAATAAGTCAAGTTCAAGTACTAGATATGTTTTTGCGAAAGCAAATTTCAGGAAAATTAACAAAGAACTTTCAAAGTTATCTTGGCCAATATATAGAGATGACGTGGAGCGTAGCGTTGAGCACTTTAATGATACTGTTTTCAATTTCTTTCGAAAGTATGTGCCAATACGTAATATTGTTCATGAAGAACCAACACAATTATGGTTCACTAAAGAGCTTAA
>NW_023461312.1:0-11180 GCF_013731165.1 Rhagoletis pomonella
TTCAGATTTCGTTTTTTAGATCATAAAAGATTTAAGGAATACAGATCGGAAAAAACCCATATTTACGATTATTTTTGATCGAGATAATCGAAAATAATAAAAATGACAACATAACGACTGAACTAAGATTTTTATTATAAAAATCATAACGGTTACGGTCGCTGTTGTTTACTGGTATTAAAATAACCAAAAATGTATGCTAAGTTTTTAAATTACAATATTGTTATGCCCAATTTTTAACTCACCAAAAACGTATGCCCAGTTTTGCCCGCTTTTCAAAAATTTATGTACAATATACTCGGCTTTTAAGCGAACAAAAAATTATTTCGAAAAATGTAAATTTAGATGGGCAAAAATTTGTGTGTAATTTTAGATGGGAAATATCATGTCCAAATTTGAATGGCCAAACAATTTTGACTGTTTTTAAAGCTAACAAAATGTATGTCCAATTAAAAAAAAAAAACTTAAAATGACCCTTGTCGTTTCAACATTAAAATAAATTTATGGCCAGTTTTTGAATTTCCAAAAATTTATGCACAATAAAGCTATTTTGCCGGTTTCGAATTGAATTTATATCCAATTTTAATTGACCAAACAATGGATGGTCAATACTTAAATGACGAAAAATGTTGCCAGATTTTTAAATTATCCTAGAGATGTAAAAAAAGTTATCAGTTTTTAAATTACCATTACGTTGTACTGATTTTTTGTTTTCGATGCAAAAATTTATGTCCACACATTTTCGAAAAGTATTTTCGCGGTTCTAGAATTTCTAAATACTTAAATGGCCAAAATGTTATGTCCACTTTTTTCTCTTTCGCACAGTTTTTAAGGACTGTAAATATATTCTCCGATTTAAAATTGCTAAAAATATATGTCTAATTTTTAATTTATTGAAAAATTAAACCTAGTTGTTAAGTTATCGACAAATTATGTCCAGTTCTCAAATGAACAAAAATTATGTCCGGTTTTACTTATTGTTGTTGTCCAGTTCAAGCACTCATATATATATATATATATATATATATACTTCAAGATTTTTTCGAAAAATTTCGCGTCTTTCGGTCATTTAGGCTGTGAAAGCAGACAAGCATTTCGCAAGCAGAAAGTACCAGGCGTCTGTCTATCGAAGGTAGCAGGGACCAATATACCACCTTCATCTAAACTTACTATTTAATTTCGCACCAAAAAAAAAAGGTCATTAAAACTATGGATGGATATTTCATAAATTTCAACGAAATATTTTCGCTACTCACCCTACTTTAACCCCAAGAATTTCTAAATAGCTTCACTATTCTCAAAGGTGAAAAATTGTCCATAAAAATTATGCAAACGTAATATTTTCTATGCGAGCAAAAAAAAATAACAACACGATGACCACAATTTTCGCGAAAATGCGCGCGCTTGCGGCTAACTCACTCATTACGGCATCTGCATAAAACAACAGCAAACACCATACACACATACAGTTGTAAGGGCAGCAAATTATGAATGCGTCGACTTTTAAAACAAAAGCGGCTACGACTGCGCTTTAACAAAAACGACAAAAAAAAATTTAAAAAAAAAAACTAATTGTTTATGCTCCCCAACAAAGTCGCCATTGCAGTGCAGTGCAGCGCTGTTGCTACGCTTGTCGAACGCGTTGAATGCAGCTTACATGCCTACATAGTTGCAGCAGCAGCAACAACAAGCACAGCAAAATTAGTCGGTTTTTTGCCTTGATGCACTCTACAGCCGCGCTTGTAGATCACTCTGGAATGATTATTGACATAATTGCAAGTTGCAGGGCGCGCGAGAGGCAGAGCAGCAAGTGCAGCGGGGCGCGCCAGCGGTTTCATAGTGTTTTTTTGTTGTTTAGTCAGGAATTTTCCGCCAAGCCGCACACCTGCTACATACTACATAACTACAACGCGCGGCGCGCCGTCTCGCTGGGCAACAACAAAACAGTATTTGTGCTAATTAAATATGCAACGTTTGTTGTTGTTACTTTTTTATTTATGTATTCCATTCCCCCCACTGCTGTTGTTGTTGTTCTTGATGTTGCTAATTTTGCACTTTTTGCTACATTGTTCTTGTTGTTGTGCGCTGCGCAATTACGCGGCTCAATGGCAAAATGTAGGGATGTACATATGTATTTAAATGCGCGTATGTTGCATATTTAGAGGCGCTGCAGCGTTAATATCATATTTATTTTATGTAATCGTACATAATTTAGCGTTGGCAAAGAAACTAGGTAGGCAAGTAGAAACAAAGTAGTTAATTCAGACATACTCGTTTAATGAAGGGAACGCTTGCAGTTGAGGCAGATGCCAAGCTGCTGATAAGCCGTGAAGAACATCGAAACACTTTCAACAAACAACTGAACTTACATACATACATACATATGTACATCCAGAAGAGAGCTTGATAAATTGCAAAATATTTTGAGACGCAAAGGCAATTTGGAAAATTGTTTTGAAAGTTTAAAAAAAAAAAACGTAAATATGTCTATACATGGCAAGTTATGTTTAGACAACATTTGAGTGGTTACATATCAAAACTGCCTAAGTCCGCAGACGAAATTTTTCCATATTTTTGGTGCAATCCACTCTGACCGAACAAGTAAATAGTTTAAGCCAGTGGTGTCCAACCGAGTTCGCACCGGAGGCTCCTTTGAAACCACTGCTAAGCTTAGCGGGCACCGCCTAAATTAACTTCAATCTTAATTGCTCCCTATAAAAACCTATATTTATTAATAAAATTAGACAGTCCCAAAAAAACAAATTTGTTTTATTTTTTTAATTTGTTTTTGTTTAAAAACTATCCGAATAAATTTTATGCCGACTTGCAGTAAAAGTTATCAGAATAAGCTTTGTGCGTGTTTTGTTAACTTACTCATTTTCCTCCTATATAATACGATGTTTCCACGATTCGTAATTCGCTCTCCCATTCGTCATTCGCCATCGAATTACCCTGCGAATTACGTAATTCGCCATACAAAATTTTGTGAGCGAATTACCTCATGTGTAGTTAATTCGGATCAAATTAACCATGCTCTAATATTTATGCTGGCACTTTTTCTAGTTGCTGGAAAATTAATTTATAAAATATAATCTATATAAATGAAAATCCTTGATGATAACTTAAATTTTTACTCCATCTTCGATATTTGCAGTACACAAAAATAGTAATAAATAGCGAAGAACAAGAGCAGAAAGTAGAGCTGCCTAAGGAATTATTAATGTGTGTGTCGTGGAAACAGGGTAATTCACGAATTACTTAGAGAGCGAATTACGAATCGTGCAAACAACGTATAAGATGGTATTACTATACTCCCTACAGTATTAGGGCATGATATTTAGTAAATCTGCGTTTTTAGTTTTTTTACCAGGTAGTTAGGATTTTTTCCACAAGACCATAAATCGTAATGTATTTCCAAAGTTTACACAAAATATGGATATATGGGTATCAACTGAAAGAAGAGTTCGAAGCAAGATTAATTATAACTTTTGTTTTCAATTATCCTTTTGGAGCATATGAAGAATGTCCTTTAGAAACATTATCCTTCAAGATTTTTAATTTTGAATGCGTTTTGCAGAAACTTAGTTGAAGTTAATTCCTAAAAATATTTAAAATTTTAAGATGCAGATTTATTAGAAAAGCGTTTAGATATGGGAAGCATATCGAATTTCTAAAGTTTTCATGGACGATTAATTCATGTTATTAACTAAAACTTTAACCAAAAGTTGCCACGGTTTATCGTTAGCTATCTAGGCTAGAAAGCACAAAAATATAGAGTGTATGCATATCAAAATTTGCAAAAAAAAAAATATTTCCATATATTCTTGGGACAGTCTAATGCACATAAATAAAGAACATTCGTTGTATTGTGTCAACATTTTCTACTTAAATGATAAGGCAGTATTTCCATTATGATTCATAAATCGGTTGTTGGTAATAGATAACACTAAATCCATATAAAATATTTCGTCACGTAAAATGCAAAAATTCGTAACTAATAAAAATTCTAAATTCACTTATTGATTGATTATGATGCATTTCATCGAATTGAAAGTTCCCAAATTTTAGTTACGGATCTGTGCATTTGTATTCTTGCATCGCTTTTCGTATTTCGATCGTAACTGACGAAATTTTTCCATATACTGCGCTGGATAGTATCCCGCAAGAATTTCCGAGTCTTGGGCTAAGTACGGGAAAAGCTGTCAGGTTTTCTCCCTCAACAGCCTCTTTCATATGCCGATTTTTTCCACAAACGCTGATATTGAGATTATTTAATTTGCAATTTCCCTAAAATATAGGTCGCGAGCTACCAGACGTCCGCGAACTACCGGTTGGACAACACTGGTTTAAACTAAAGCAATGTGACTAATTAATCTAGACAAGATTAAAAAAATACATTTAATATTAACGATTTATTCAAAGATAATCAAGTCCTACCATAAGTGTAAAATTGCTTAAGTCCATTCCAGCCAATCAAATTGTGCTTGGCAACTACAGATTGTGGCATTAGAGTCGATGCATATCAAAGCAAGAAAGTATTTAACTGTTAAAGTTCGAAGTACTGATAAAGTATCAGTTTTGACGAAAATCAATTCCTCGGTTTCTATTAATAAATGTTTAAAAACAAAAACTAGTTGAAAACAAATCGAAAAAAACAAAATCACCAAAAATTTCACCCATATTAAAAGTGCACTCGAAATGTTTTTTATATGGAATGCTTAGCACCGTCAGCAAAAAAGGTTAGTTATTAAAAATCAACGCGAATTCTTAGCTACTTGAAATTTGTACTTTGTGACAATGAAGTTTAATGGGCTATAAAACTGCATACTAATAAATTTTCTAAAAATAAATATAAACAAATTTTTTGTTAAAACTTTCTTTATAAAGCGTTGTTTGCAACTCTCAATAAAAACGAAAAATTCATATAAAATGACGCACAAGAAATGGAAAAGAAATTTTCTCCTATCAAAATTTTGTAAATCACTTTGCAGCTCTCAAGAAAATATTAATTTAGCCAATGATCTCTGCTAGGATGCAAATTATTAATTTCTGTTATCTGTAAATGGCAGCTAAGTGTTGGCATTGTTCGTATTCAATGGAGCAAAAGAGCCAGCCAACAAGGCAGAGCAGCACCAGCTAAGCCACATACTGAAGTCAATATCAAACTCAAAAACGACAATCAATTTCAATTTGTAATACGAGCGCTAAATGATTTGTCCATTGAATTGTTTGCCTTTGTAAGGCGAAACAAATCGCATACAGCGTCAAGTGACAACGAACAAAATCTCCCATTGGGCCTAAAGGAAGTGATACTACAATGCAACACCCAGTAGCCACGATTGTCAGCCAATTTGGCGCAGTCAGACATCAGAAATCAAATAAATGAATGCTGTCACAAAACCAAACGGACATCATTAAATATACTCGTATCAACAACAACAACAACAAAACAACCGATGAAAGAGCTATCAAATGAAAGGCGTACAAGGAGGTAGGCGAAAAAAAGGGATAACCAATATACATACATACATATATGTATGATTACCATTACCATTGTTCTTGCCACCACACAATTGTATTGTGTTGCATACAATTACGCAGCTAAATACATATGTATGTATGTATGTATTTATAAATGCGCTCCTGGCAGGTGGGAAATGTGCTGATTGAATTGCAAGTTCTCTTATTGAAGGCTATATTAGACACCTCCTGCGTGCGCCGCATAGCGATCGGCGAGTGTGAAGGCGTTAGTGTGTGTGCGTGCGTGTGGGCAGCGTGAAAACTGCCACCATTTATTAAGCTCTCATTAAGCGCCAATAATGACAGAGCGCCAGCAACAACGATAACAGCAAAATACAAAAAAAAATAACAACAACAAAACCGTGCAGCAATAAACACAGCAATCAGTCAAAATCCATGCCATGCAGGAATTTGTTGGCAGCGGCTGCTGTGAGTGTTGGAGCTGGTGTTGGAGCTGGTGTTGTAGCTGTTGGCGTTGTCGGTTACGCTGCTGGTGCTGCTGTTTTGAATTAACCAACGTCAACTCGCCTTCCAATCAGTGGCAATTACAGAGGCGTTATAGCAGATTGATTGCTGCAGTGTTGCAAGCAGCGGGTGGCATGCCACTTAGCGCCAGAAGCATACACAAGCAACAAGAAGAAATTGAAATGGTGAGTGCAGAAAAATCTCAACAGCTACGGCCATCGATGAAAATTACGCGCCGATTGAAATCATTCAAAGATAAGCAAGGATGGGTGTGTAGGCACGCATTTACCAACAACGAAAACATACAAAACAAAAAAAAAAAACTCTCTTGATGTGCGCTGCGCTCACTCGAATTGGCGCTTATTAAGATCTTTTTTTTTGCTTATGAAAACAGATATGAAATTTTGGTCTTGGTAAAACATACCAAAAGACTGAAAATTTTATTAAATCGGACAATAACCACGCCCCAAACCCATGTAACGGTAATTTAGAGAAAAAATACTAAATATTCGATAAATCAGTAAATAGGAAGCTAATTAACTCGGAGGCCACAAAGGCCCATTGCGATGACCAGGGGGGTTTCCCCATGCCTATCCCTACATGTCTTCGAACCATTTCGATTCTCTGGCGAATCCCAGCAGTCCTTTCAGTGAAGTTTTCCCTAAGAAACTGGGTGCGTTTTCTACGGAGTGCTAGACACTCACAAAGGAAGTGCTGGACGGATCTACCACCTCCTCATTTCTACAGCTTCTACAGAAATCGTTATGCGGTGCTCCGAACCTGGCCGTCATATGACCAATGGTCCAGTGTCACGTTAGTATTCGTGTGAATAGCTTAACTTTTGGCTTTGACAGCCTTAATTAACTGCTTGTTCTTCGGTGTGCAGGTTTTCCCACCTGCTGTCGGTGGCTGCCTTCGTCACTCTCTCGACTTCCGAAAATAGAAATCGCAGGGGAAGTTTCCCGATCTAGATCGCTTCACCAAACTCCTGACCCAGACAAAACTGCATTCTCAGAATCTAATTAAAAAACTCGAAATTTTTACGAAAATTTTTTTATTTTTTTTCTATTGCAAAATTGGTACATTTGTACAGATTAGTACATTTTTATATTGGGCTCTTGGTAAAAATAAAAAAGGGGAAAATTTTGTTTTTGTAGTCGAAAATTTGGTTCAATACAACGATGTTCTATTGAAAAATTTCAACAAATTCATTTTCGTGATTGGGATAAAGAAAAATATTTGGGTACTCACACAATTGGGATACGTTTGCACCAAATTTTGGCAAATAAAATGACACTGCCTTTAAACTTGTATTTCTACGGATGTTGTTAAAGAATGAACTATAATAATAATATTTTGGCGCTTACACTTTTGCAAATTGTTTGGCCGAGCTTCTCCTCCAATTAGTGGTGTGGGTCTTGATGTTGTTACAGTTTAACGCCGCCCCCCCCAAAGAGCAAATAAGAAGGTTTTTCAAGACAGAAATAAACTCGGAGATTTGCCATTGCCTGCCTAGGGTCGACCGCTATTGGAAACCAACTTTTTTTAAGTTTTTATGACCTGGGTTCGATCATTTGTCTTACGGAGTGAAAGTTCGCACATCTAACCACTCGGCTATGGCGGCACCGTATTACGTCGGGGAATTACAGCTACATCGCAACAAATCAGACCCATTTCTGAAGTGGGCAGTGACTGCTCGCGGTCGCCATGAAGGGTTCGTCGTGTTTTTGACAGGATTGGCGGGGAAGCATTGACTGTAAAATGCTCACCAACCTTTTAACTTTTCACGATTTTAGTTCGCATTTTTTATCTTTTGTACAAACACATATTTTTCAAAACAAAAAATAAATAATAAATTAAATAATTTTTCGATTTTTTTCTCACTCACCTTTTGCCGTTGCGTCGCCTACGCTTTGTCGCGTAGACGGTGCCCAGTTGGCTCATCGCTAACGCCGAAGAATTCGTTATGGTCGCCGTTTTGACTACGTTTTGCTTGGAAAAAGTTGCCAATTCAAAGCGCCTCTCGTTTGGGCGCGGCTCCTACTCGTTGTACTCGTACGTAGTAGCTGCTGTTTCGCCAGCAAACAAAAAGGTCCAAATAAAATGTTGCAACTCACCGGCTTAGCTTAGTTACGTTTTTTTTTTCTTTGTTTCACTTCACTTCAAATGTTTACACTGTCTTTTTGGGCAGACTCTTTCTTGTTAGTTTTATTATTGTTGTTTTGCAGGAGGCCTCGCCTCAATGCACTTTGCAGCTTCTAAGGCTGGCTACCTTTTCTTAGATATTGCCAACGTATTGATAGCTTTTGTTATTATTATTGTTGTTGCTTTTACTGCCGCAATGCCTTTGTCGATATCTGCGATTGCAATCTTTTTTACGCGCTACATTCGCACAGCAAGCGATTTTTTCACTTTTTATAAATTCTCGTTTTATTTTTTTAAAAAATTGTTTGCACTTTTGTTTATTGGATAGGATTTATTGGCATTTATTGATTTTTTTCTTTTTACATTTTTTGTGTGCAATTTTGTGTATATTTTTTTTTGGCGCTAATCATTCATTGTATCTTTTTTAGCTGCTTTTGGTTTTTAAATATTTACAAATTTTAGAGTAGATAATTTGAGATTCAGTAAACGAATTTTACTTTTTTATCAATTTTAATTGTTTTAATTTCTTTATATTTCAGGGTATTTTCAGTATAATATTTAGGATATGCTGAGAATATTTTTTATTAATTAGCTATGTATGTAGTCGCTAAAAGCATAAATGGATATTTTGTATAAAAATCTGCATAAATTCGAAATAATTCAGGTTTGCAAACCAGTTGCCTTAGTCGCTTTTGCCCTCTTGTTGAAAAATTATGCAAATCGTCAATGATCAACTACGCACTGTGAATTTAACCCTTTTTTTACAATTTTTTCAATTTTAAAATTTGGGTGGAAAAATATATTCAATGGAATTTTTAAAACGATAATATGCAAAACGCCGTTCTGGATATGAAAAAAATTTCTGCTATCAAAATTTTTAAAATAAGCTCTGCAGTCCCCAAGGAAAGTCAGTAATTTCTAAGCAAAAAAACAAAACCGACTTCAATTCTCATATAAAAGTTTCTTCATCATCCAGTGATTGGATTTAAACCAAATTAGTATGGGACGATCTGTAAAGTAACACCTTTCAATTCAAAACATTCAAAAAAATTTAAAACAATCACTCTTTAACAATTATTTTTTGACTTTCATTTAATTACTCCTTAAATAACAGTTTTTTCTGATTTTTAAAATAACAATTATTATAATTTTTTTTTTTTATCTAAATAATCTGCAAATAACGGTGATTTTTGATTTTTAAATTACAAATCTTATATAACAGTTACTGAAAATTTTTATTTATAAAAGTCATCAATATAAATCAGACACTGACTTTTATTTTTAAAATCATACTTATAAAATTCATTTGTATAAGACTTTTATACGTATGATCTAAAAAATAAAAATCGGTGACTGATTTTTATTGATAATTTTTATAAACAAAAGCCTTCAATAACTGTTATCTAAGATATATAATTTAAAAATCAAAAATAACTATTACTTTGCATTTTTAAAGTAAAAATGAAAAATATGTAATTGTTATTTTTTTATAATTTTCCATAAAAATTACAAATAAAAATTTATTTTCAAATTTGATTTTCGGTGAAATCAAAAATCGATTGGTATGTATCACTTAATTGTAGAACATTTCCTTCATAGTGAATTTTTCAATGACAGTTTTCATCAATAACTGTTATGTTCTGTCCGGTTAACGTAGTCCAAAGTTAGGCGGTAACATACATCAAAAAAAATATAAAAAAATATTCCGTCGAATTGATAAGCTGAAGTCGGTTAAAAATAATAAAAACATGCTCGCATATTTATTTATCTATATCTATATGACGCAAATTACTTTTTTAATTAAAAAAATAAATAAAAAAAATTTGAAAATTTGAAAATTTGAGATTTTTCTTAAAAGCTTAAGTTAAAGGGCCCAAATTGCACTAATTGCCACTATTCTCAATTTCATTTTCAGCAAAATTGAGACGAAATTACCTCAACTTCGCGAATACAACTCTGAAAATTGCTTTTTGTGAATTATTAATAAGCAAATGGAAGAAAAAACAAACGTCAATATAATATAAACAAAACAAATACAAAACCAGCAAAAACCAGAAAACAACTACAAACAAATCTGTGGACTTCTGACAAAACAACTTCTCTCGAGTGAGGTCATTTTCTCTTCAAAGCAGTAATTCATTGAGTTCTCGAATTGTTTCAAGTTGTTTCAAGATATTATCTTAATGTAAGTTAAATAAAAATGTCAAATTTTTAAATGAAAGATCTTTAAAATTTACTCTAAATTCCAACCTGCAGAGAGCACTGAGGTTATTTTGTCAAAAGTCCGCAGTCAGAAAAACTTCAATGAAGAAAATTTACATATTTTTATCAAACAAAAACTCACACCATATCGAGCCCTAACCGCCAAAATAACGTAAGCGACATTTTTTTCAAAATTTTCTTTTTGATGCAGAAATATTCCTAGAGCATCTAGATACATTTCTGCATCAAAAAGAAAATTTTGAAAAAAGATCGCTTACGTTATTTTGGCGGTTAGGGCTCGATATTATGTACAAAATTTTTATTAACGAAATTTCAGTAAAACTTCAATGAAGAAAACTTACATATTTTTATCAAAATGAACCAAAAAACGTTTATTGTCAATATTTGAGTAACGTAAATTGCATTTGTTTGACATTCGATTAAAAGATTTTCAAGATTTCCGAATTGAAGTAGACCGTCTTGAATATGAGTATCATTAAAAAGTATTCGTAATGAAAAGGAGAAAATTGCTGGCACTTTTTTCTATTAAGTAGAGGCTTCATTGCATTATTCTCGGAAAAGTTGTATTATTACTGTGAAACTGGTATATAATGCCAATCAGAGTTTATCAAAAATTTTTATCAGAGAACTTCGGATTCGTACAGCTGTATTTATTTGAAATTCTTCACAATTTACTCTTACCATCCTGCGCTTTTTATATCTTTCATAAAGATGAAATGGTTTTTTTAACTTTGGACCGATATTTATTAGTACCAGAAGAAGAAGAAATAGATAATAATAATGGCCCATAGTTATAGTCAAAATAAAGTTAAAAGCAACTTTTTTTT
>NW_023461312.1:26180-27017 GCF_013731165.1 Rhagoletis pomonella
TCTCGCCATACGACCACCGCCCTGCCGCCAGCCCCAATCGCGCCCCCCCGCTTGCCTACTAATTAATTACAGTGTAATTAAAAATTTTTCAAGCTTAACTTTTATTAGTTTATCTCGGCATTTGCATCTCGCGCGCAATAAATCACGCTTCAGTAGTTCGACTGCGGCGGTGGCGGTGGCGGTGGCGGCGGCGGCGGCCTGGAAGTGCTGTTGGTATTGGTTGCGCGCCGCACTGTCGACAGCAACAAACGGCTGAAATGTAAATATTGATATTGACTTTTGCTGTCTGCCATTGTTGTGTTTTATTTATTTTTTTTTTTTGCTGTTTTTGACATGTGTTGTTGTGTTCAACATTTTCTTGCTTTTTAATGTTTTTCTTTGATAAAGTCAGCCATTTATTGTTTGTTGCATGCTCTCGAAGCAACACCCTCGCCACTTAATTGTGGCTTTTTTTGCAAAAGCATTGAAATGAAACTAAATTGTATGTAGGTACTTGCAGACATAAAAAGCAAACTAAGAAAATCTGTTTTCTTCCTTTAACATAAATATCTACAATAACCTTCAATAAGCAAAAATTAAAAATTAACATGGAAGGAGTGCGCCTGGACCGCGCTTAGGAAGTAAGACTTCTCTTGATTCATTTCTTAGTCCTTCTATAATCCTGATGGTGGTATGTTTCGATATGCTCAAACTAAAACAGCATAACACAAAACTAGGTTGAGTAATTTCAAATCAATCCATATGACAAACCAAGAAATCAAATTTATTTGTAATTTTCTTCGCCAAGCTGAGATTAGGTGAGTTGATGAGAGTTGAGGCAAGCTGAGTGGAAGTGAG
>NW_023461313.1:0-27017 GCF_013731165.1 Rhagoletis pomonella
GGAGAGAAAGAAAAAGAGAAGGCAAAATAATGAATATGTGAAGTGTAGCGAAAACCTTTTTCTGTGCTTACGTTGAGCGTCTGGACTTTTTGCGCGTCGTACATTCGGGTGGCCCACCATTGAGACGAGCCGAGCTTGACGCCATCGGTGCGTGCAATTGCTGATGATGATCCAGCGAAGAGTTGCGTGAGCTGATGGGTGTGCCGTCGCCGCCTCCACTCATAAGCACATTTTGGTGCATATTAACGTTCCCATGGTGATTCGCATACAGCTATAAAAGAAGTGCGTGAAACTCAGTAGACTCAAGTAAAGAAGTCTAAAAGCCTTGACATAGGCTATAAGTTCGAACGAAAACGAACTTTTTGTATCCGGCGCACAAATTCATGTCCTGCAGCTTTTTGCATTTCTGATAGTTTTCAAATAAATAAGAATTTATCTTTTCATTCTGATGTTGCTGTTTTTAAATACCAACCAACCTTGGACCACGGAAAACCCGGCATCAAGTAAAGTGGAGATAATTAAATTTTAACTCGAGTTATCGTGTGCAAACAAAGCGAAACCTTTTTCAAATTAAACAAGTAATTTTTAGCAAAAAAAAAAAGACTTAAAAAATCTATATATTTCATGATTCAATGATCGGATCTAAACCAACCTTTTTCAGGTCAAGCGGAACCATTTTCAAATTAAATGAAACCTATTTCAGATAAAGCGAATCCTTTTTTAAATTAAATGAAACCTTTTTCAGACTCAATGAAACTTTATTCAAATTAAATGAAACTTCCTTTTAAGAATGTTTCATTTAATTTGAAAAAAGTTTCATTTAATTTGAATAAAGTTTCATTGAATCTGAAAAAGGTTTCATTTAATTTAAAAAAGATTTCGCTTTATCTGAAAAAGGTTAAATTTAATTTGAAAATGGTTTCGCTTAACCTGAAAAAGGTTTAATTTAATTTGAAAAATGTTTCACTTAATTTGAAAATAGTTTCATTTAAACTGAAAATGCTATATCTATGTATTTACTATGGCCCATAGTTACAGTAAAAACAAAGTCGACTGTAAAGTTATTGCAGCCTTTTGACATAACTTTTAATGAAACATCTGTCAAAAAACCTGCATCTTACTTTCGAGTCTACTTTATTTTGACTATAACTACGGGCCTATATGTCTATGTCTCTTACGATTCCGTTAGGCTGTTACAAACAACCGTTACGTGAACAAAATGATAGTTCCTTTATGCAAACGGATATAAAAAATACTAATCCATATTCCAGTTCATCTCACTCACCTCATTTATGGGATTAAAATGTGTTGCATCGTTTGCGCCTTGCCCCATATTATTACCCATCAACATATTACCATCCTGTATTTGCTGATCAACGCCGGGTGATGAATTCGCCGACACCGTTGTGGAGCCATCCGATGAAACAGGCGACTCACCACGTGCTGCTCTCTGCACTCCAATAACATTACCAGTGGCCGCTGCTTGTGCGCGATCTTTCTTAGCCAAAGCCTCTGTTGTAAGCGCAGACGATGTCGTAGTTTGTACTGAACTCATTGAGGAAGCCGATGATGATGCCACAGAAGTTATGCTGAAAATACTACCTACAGAAGAAGCTGCCGGGGAGCCAGCCGCGCTCGTTAAGATCGCGCCACCGCCACCTCCACCACCCATTGATAGCAATGTTGGTGCAAGATTTTTCGCAGCTCGTATGGGGGATCCATCCGCATCGCGTTTGCGTAGAAAATTGGACACCATGGCTGATCCCGCGCTGCCGCCAGTTAATTTAATCGACGTCTGCAGTGGTATAACAACGTGCTGTCCTTGCGTGCCAGTAAGCGTAGCTGTAGTCGTGCCAGCACCAGCTTGATGCGCTGCTGAAGCGGGTATTAGCAACTGCTGGCCAGCTGCAACCCCACTTTGTTGCAACAATTGCTGTGTGGCTTGTGACACGGATATGGCATCGGCCGTAAGTGTGTTGGAGGAGCTTGCATTGCCGCCGACCTGTGCTGCTGATGCCAACTGCGCGCTAAAACGCAATGGCACTGACTGAATTTGGGTACCTGCGGCGCTGGAGACTGGTATCTGCAACTGGGCGATAGAGCGCCCACCTGTTGAAGGCACTACTGTAAAAGTGGGCGTTGAATTTCCCGTATGCGAAGCTGCTGAAGCAACAAATGGCAACGACGAGATTGCTAGATTCGTAGCCGACGATGCGTTTGCTAACTGATTCTGTGCTGGTTGCAAAGCGCTACTTGTAACAGTAGTGGTGCTGAGTGAAAGCACTCCAGTTGATACTTGCACAGAGCTAGCCGGTACCGATTCATAATAGATTGTGCCGCCTTGCGGCAAGAAAGCACCCGCTGAGGTGGACATATTACCACCGCCTCCTGTTGTTGTGAGCACAGTAGTGTTGCTGCTTGAGGCTGTCGGTGGTGCATGTAAATTGGTGGCGCTTACACTTACACTAGACCCATGCTGACGCTGCGCTGACACTGCTTGATGTATGTAAACATTTGTCGGTGGCCCGGCGCTGCTGGTGATAATGCTGCCACCACTCGCACCACTGCCGCTGCCATCCAAGTTTGATGCATTAGCTGTAGCCATTACTTTCCCCACTGTTATGGCGCTGGCATTCTTAAGCGGTGTAATAGTGCCAGTGAGTATGTTGCCAGCTGTGCTGCCACGAGTTGTTATAGCCAGTGGCAGGACTGTGGCGCCTGCTCCAGCTGCCGACGAAACGATATTTTGCGTGCTTAAGAGCTGTCCAGCCGCTGCGGCGGCTGCAGCCTGCGACACATTCACAAGTTGTGCGGTTGATAGATTGGCGACGCTACCGCCGCTGCTCGACGTGGGTGTGTTTGCAGATAGGGCGGATGAATTATTGCCACCTGCAACGCCACCAACATTTGCGCTCAAACTGCTGCTACTACCCAAGGACGATTGTATGCTGGTGCTTACGCTTTGTTGCTGTGCCAAATTAACACCTATCTGGGCAGTATTACCACCATTGCCAGCGGGCAGCTTACCCAATCCGAACGGTGTGATAGTAAGCGAAGGTTTGGGAGTCATCGAGACCGGTTGGCGTATACCAGACACTGGCCAGAAAAAAATTTAAAACATATTTTAATTATATTTGTTTTTCTTATTTACTTAAACCTATAAAAGATAATACAACACTTCTCATGCGTTGTTATTAAAATGAATAGAGCTTGTCACAATGAAAGTGCGAACAATGAAAGGGCACATTGGCTCTGCAAATATATTATATCAGGATTAACGCTGAATCAGTGAATTTATCTGAGCTATATACATGTGCATACTCGATTTTACTACTGCGCGAACAACAACAGTTGGACTCAGCGGTCTGAGTTCAACAGTCATAGCCTTATCACTATGACGACTGGAGCGGATAGAGATATGTATTTGTATTTGTTGTAGAGTACATTAAGCTTTATTATATAAATAGTATTTGTGTTCGGATGCAAACTTTTACTTTTGTGATTGGTACAGTTGCAAATCAAACAAACGCCTTTTTAAGGCGGTAGCAAAAGACAAAGGCCAGTAGTCAGAAATTAGAAGCAGGTGTTAGCAATGCAATCTGTGTTTTATGATAAACAATTTGTGCTCACGAACTTAAGCTGACTCAATTTTTTCACTGATAACGTGAGCTAAGGCTCAAGAATTTGTACTCAAACTCGTGTTGGAGCTTATGCTTGAGGACCAATATTTCAACTTTTTCATGTTCGACTAAAACTCAATATATCGCTAAAAACCGCGTTTAAATTTTTAAAAGCGGTGAATATATATTAAAATAATAGACTACGAGCCAAATATTTATACATAGTATAAAGGAAAGCCAATATTCTCTGTTAGCGGTAACCTCGAAAAGTACTAAACGGAGGTGATGAGGGCTGCCACCTGTTAATAAAATTACTATATTCAATCATAATAATCATAGGCATCTGTCCTGCACCGTCGCTGTCAAACGAAAAGACTTAGCCTCTAGATATGTAATAATGTATAATTTTTCTTAATAGAGTTGCCACCTTGCTCCTTTCACCGTTCATTGGACTAAAAAATTAGGTACCAAGTGAAAGGATATGGTTTATTAAAATTAAAAAAATGGGGATAAGGTTATATTTTTTCGAAAAGGGCTGCCGGCTATACGAAAAATTATAAGATGTGGTCTATTCGTTGAACTAAAAAGTTGTCAAATGAAAGGACTTGGCCTCCAAGATTTTTTTTTTTTAAGTGTTGCCGCCTGTCTAAAAAATCCAAGTTGCGTTCGTTGCATTAGAAACATTACATATCAAATGAAAATGCTCGGAAAGTAAGTGTGCAGTAGGGCTTTTTTTAACAGGGTTGCCACCTTTTTTCCAAATGCCTATATGTACATACTTATGTACTACATAGACAAATATCTCATTTAATTAAAAAGATCAAAGATAATAACGAGCTTACCTAGTTTACCAGTGTTCACAATGATTGGTTGGAACATCACATTCCCCGATATACGTCCAGTCGAGCCAATGATAGGCTGCGCCCCACCGGCTGGTTGTTGCAATTGTATAATACGCGTAGTAGGCAGATTCGCCGTTGGTATAACATTGTTGCCAACACCGGTTGTTACACCACCCATTGTGGTATTGCGTGACGAATTGGTAGTTGTCATATTGCTCGACGCAACCACAGAACCTACTCCGCCACCTGTAACACCACTACCAACTTGTTGAAGCGTAGATGTCATGTTGGGAGAACGTATACTAATGCTTGTCGTATTTAGTTTGGCTGCGGAAAAGGATTTCGGTAATGGTATCGGGCGTATTTGACGCGAAGCTGTACCAGTGGTGGACGTGGCTGAAGCTGAGAGTTGTGTGGCAACGGCAAGACGTTGGCCTGGAGCTACGGAGGGGTTAAATTGTTGTGGCTGCTGTGTGAGTGGTTGTGAAGTGGCTGCTACATTTGAAGAGTAAACCAGTGTGGCTTGATGCTGACGTGGTGGTAACACAGTGGCCAACGTGGCAACGTAGGTCTGTTGCTGTTGTGATTGCGGCTGACTATGCGAAACGCCAGATGAAGAAACTGCTTGTACAGTAGCTGTAAAATAGGAAAATATTGCAATTCAAATATGGTTTTTTTTTATTATTATTATGAATTTATATAAATAGTTAATGAATACTTACATTGTCCGCCTGGTACGCTCGTTTGGTTCTGTGTTTGGTTGCCGCAACCAGTCTGGACAACTGACGGCGGTGTACCAGCGACTACTGTACCACCCACCGCTGTACCCATTCCACCAGCTATGTTGGCGCCGCCATAGGAGCCAGTACTTGTGGTCATACCTTGCGCGGTGATAATACGCTTTTGTGTTTGCTGCGGTATCGATCGTATGAGTTGCACTTGTCCGCCCGTGTTTGTTTGCATCCAAGTTGTGCTAGTCGCTGGCGATATAACCGATGTAGCCGGTGATGATGTGTTACGGTTCATAGTGGCAGCAGTGCCCCGTACAAATCCTCCAGTTGTTGTTAGCCCGGTTACCGTAGCACCACCACTCATTGAGACAGGATTCGGGCCAGTGCGAATTGGCGTCACAAGCCTTTGTCCCGAGCCTACGGCTGTCATCTGAGTTGCATTAACGCTAGCACGTGGAAAGTAGGTGGTTTGAGTTAGCGGTCTTGTCACTGTTATGGATGTATTGGAAACAGTGCGAGAAGTGGCACCCGCTACGCCCGCTGGTATGGCGGTAATCTGCGTACGTCCGATACCGGCAGCTCCTTCAAACTGCTTGATTGGTATAATATTGGTGGGCATAACAACACGCACCTGCGTCGATTGACCGCCTGCGCCAATGGTGCGTATAGCTGTGGGCGACTGTGCTACATTAAGTGCAATTGGCGTGCCTCCTATAGAAGTCGCTATTGCTCCACCGGCTGTCGTCATTTTAATGGCTCCAGCTGTTGAAATGCTACTAGTCATTATGGTGCTAACACCACTTACGTTGCCGCCGCCCATTTGCATGCTGTTACCACTAGTTGAGCTGGTGTTCACCAGATTACCATCCAGTGTTGTCTTGACATGGGAAATTTTAGCTGCAACTGGATCAAAAGAATATGGTTGGATATGTGGCGATTTATTATACTGCATAGGAGCATATATATTAAGGGTTTGATTGTGAGACTGTGACTGACTGGGGGGGTGCATATGTATGAATATCGCTGGGGAGCAAATGTGTTGTGTGTACAGGCGGATGGGTAGGGGGAGTATATAAATAATTAGAATATGAGGTTATTGTGTTGGGATCGGGTAAATCGGAATGTTGGTTATGTGATTCTTGATTGCTTGAAAATGTAGCTGTTGATATCGTTGTAGTTGTTGTTGTTGGTGATTGAATGGCGAATGCTGTTGGACGCCCTGATGGTTGATATTGTTGTTGGTATTGATGATTGAGGTTAGGTTGTACTATGTAATGGGGTTTAAAGTTTTTATGAGCTTCTGTGGAAGAATTAAACAAGCAAAATAAAGAAAACGAAATGTTATGATTCTGTTTCCTTTCGACCTTGTGACGTAAGCCACGAAACTGTCTTTTATAACGAGCGAACAAAATTTTAAGTTTTCAGAATTCTGCTTAAATGTAAGTTGCAATTTAGCTGCACCTATGTTTAATAGACATCTGTCAAACACAACAGAACATGGTATGTAAAGCGGACTTAGTGGAAATACAATTCAACTACTTAGGATTTTACAGATAGTAAGGGCCAATTTGTTAGTGCAAGTTTAAACCTAGACATGTAAACTGCGTTCATGTTGAACCACTGACCAATATTTGACTAGCTAATCTTATTTTAAACCACCTAGCTCGAGCTATCGTAGTACATTCCCACGACAGCCGGTTCTACGTACCGGAATGACTCGGGTTTTACCCGACCAAGGGCTGTTGTTTCGGCGATCTAACCCCGTTTAGGTCGGCGAAATCCCCCAAAAGTTATACGCCCATAGGGCTACTTCTTCTTCGCATACTTTTTCTCAGGGCTGGCATTGAGTCAAACCCCGGACCAGAAACATATACCTGCTGGGTGTGCCAGAGACGACTACACCACAACTCCACCTCCGTCAGATGCAACACGTGCAATGGGTGGAGCCATCTCCGAGTTTGCTCAGGCCTCATGACTCACAGGCAATGGACCACTGCGTACGTGGCCTCTTGCTGCGCCAATCGAGCTGCCTCCACGGCACAACAGAGTTCGCCTGAGCAACTCAACACAAACACAACCGCCCAATACAATAGACAAACACTACAACAGGCCACACTACAGATGCAACTGCACCACCACCCACACGCCACCGCCAACAACTCCAAATTCCTCCGACAATCTGCACGGTGTGTCAGTCCAGGATATTCCGTAATGTGACATCAGTCAAGTGCAACACCTGCCTTCGCTGGGCACCACGCGTGATTGGACGAGAAGCCCATGCTGTGCTGGTCGGTCGCAACCCCCAACTGCGACGCCGCCCACCTACACCACAGGGCAACAGCCTCAGCAGCGGCACACAGCATGTGGCGGCACGGCAACACACATCACTAACACCCAAAATTCCAATAAGTCTCCTTAGGCACACGAAGATTTTACAATTGAACTGTAACGGACTTCCGGTTAGGCTATGTCGAGCTCGAAATATTTAACGTATATATACTCCCGTCCGCCAGCTGCCTGGCAGGATATCACCCTGAAATAGGTGCGCTCCACAGAGGTGAAAACCGTATGGTAGTTGGGCACTTCAAAGCGCACCACGATCTTTGGTATTTAAGCCTGTCAAACGATCGTAGGGGAACACAATTGGCTGAGCAGATAGACGATTCGACATTCTGCACAATGAACGACGACGCACCCATCAGGATTATGGGTTGCTACAGCTCGCTAGACATAACAATAGTCAGCGCTGGTCTGATAAACATGTTGACCTATGCTGACTTAAGCATCAGACCATCTGCCCATAATAATCTCGACTTTACTTCCGCGGGGTGTATAATAAAATCCCGATATACAAAATACCGAAATACGGAATCCCGAAAGACATAATCCAGATACGACCAAATCCCGACCAGATATAATCCAGACACGACAAAATCACGATCATACATAACCCCGACAAGAAATCCGGACACAATATAAAAAAATATAAAAATCGCGCGATTTTTAAATTATTTTTATATTTTGTCGGGATTTTTGTCATGGTTGTCTTCTGTTTTCACTCAAAAACAATGTATAAAAGACACAGTTGTTGTTATTGTTGCAAGGGCTTACTTAGCCCGTAATTGTCCGCAGGTTCAATCGTTCAATCGTTTAGTGCAGTGATTCTCAACGTGGTCCAGGTGGACAACCAGGGGACCAAGGGAGACTCGACAGAGGTCTACGTTGGCGTAAAAAAAATATGGGGGTCCGCGAGTTGTAAGTAGGGGACCACGAAAAAACATCTGGTCTCGATAGTAAACAACCAAAATGGTTGCTTGATAGCCTATTTATTTAACTTTAATGTATAGTGCTCTTGACACCCTGGCGAACTTACAGTCACTTTGTGTCATCATAAAAGGGGAAGCCTTAAAGGCCACCTGCAGACTAAAAAGAAACGGATGTTGGTATAAAACTGAGTGAGGCGATGCGGAAATTGCCGGCGGCAGATATTTGAGCACTTGTGTCTTTTCAATGCTACAGGATAACACGCCACCATTACCTTTGTTGAAGAGATTCTAGAGAGAGAGTGCTCCTTGAGGCGGGAATGCTGATTTAATTCCAGCACTGAGCCCACACTTATACATTGTCGAATCTTCACTGATGGCTCCAAAACTGACTCAGGGTCAGGATCTGGAGTATTTTTCGAAGTCAACGGGAATAAGCTTCACTTTTTCTCTTGGGGAACATGCTTCGGTATTCCAGGCTGAGGTATTTGCAGTCCCTAAAGCGTGGAAAATAGGTGGAGGGGAAGGAGTTTATATGTCCACAGGTACAGCCAATCTAAGTACTTCCAAACTCGTTCGGCAAAGCAAGTCTCGACTAAATAATGTCAAAGATAACGAGCGTGCTTTACTCTGGGTGTCGGGCAACTCGGTAGTGCCTGGAAATGAGACATCGAAGCCACCATCAGAAACTGGGTGAATACTTCGCTCAGCAATGACTGGGAACCATCGAGTGGATGCAGGTGGGCAAAACTCATGTTGCTTTTAATCTCAGAAAGTCATCTATTTTTTCCTCTCACTGAGAAGACAGGACTGCTGACTGGTAACTTCACGTGGCACAAACACCTGACTGTGATAGGCGTAAATGACAACTCCATTTGCCCAACCTGCTTTGAAGAAGATGAGACGGTGGAACACTTATTGAGCTTCTTGCTTGCTTGTTTGTTTATCATCGATTTATCTGGATTCGGTTTTTTAAGTTTGACGCAAAAAGCTTTGCAGTTTTGTTTTTTCAAACTCATGAGTGAGCCGAACATGTGAGGAGTTTATTTAGTGCTCTTAAAAAATATAGCTCCTCAGAGCGAGATAGTTCTTTTGTGGCTTTACGAGCTCTTGTTTTTTAACTTGCAAGTGTGTAGTCACATTATTTGAATAAATAGAACACAATAATATATTTTATTTTTATTTTTGCCACTCCGAATTTAGTTTGGAAGTCACCCGCGACTTTAGCTTTCGGATGCCAAAGCGAAGCGTAATTTGGTCGCATTTCAAAATTGAAGAAAATAAAATATTTCCATAAGCATTATTGGTGCCTCTCATGAAAATTTGAATCGCCATATGAAAGACAAACATCCTTTCGTAATAATGGAGAAAGACGAATGAATGAAGACGACTGAATTGTGTTGTTATTGCAGAGGACCTTAGAAATGTAGAAAAAATTATGTTTTTACTTTACAGATTAATTCAATCTTTTATATGTGTGTATCTGTTATAAAACATACATTTCTGTTGTTCTGTAACTCGAGTAACTGGTTTATTCGAGTGCAATACACATGTAGGCAATTTACAATGTTGTTAGCCAATAATTATTTATAAAAAATTTAGTAATTATTAATGTTAATGCAGATTAAAAAGGTAATTTACGTTTCTTACTGTGATAAATTCTTTTAAATAAATTAACTTTCCTTATAAACCCTCCAATCGTACCCGTAGGGGATGAGTCGAGACTAATTCATCTCAATAATACCCGTATGAGACTAGTTGCGACTAATTAATGCCCAATTGTACACGATAAGTCTAATCCCGGAATACTCTCTTTAGAGATTAGTCGCGCAATTTCTGGCAGGGTCAGCTCCTACAATCGAACTAGTTCAGTTAGATGAACTATAGTTCAATAAGATGAATGAACTAAGACTCATAAGAACTAGTTCCTTGAGCTGAACGAACTAGAAGTGAACTAATCTTTAAAGTGAACTAAAAATTTTTTTGGTGACGCATTTTCTCCCATACAAAGCATGTTCGAACATTTTTTGTATAGAAGAAAATTAGCAACATCGTCAGCAAAAAAAATATTCTCAAATTCTTGAACTTCTTCAAACTTGCACAATCTCTATTATATATATAAAACAAAGTCGTGTTAGTGACACCATTTATAACTCAAGAACTTATAACTGGGTCGATATTATGATATTTGTTATGATATTTGTTTAACTATTAAAACAACCCCTAGGTGGCGCTGGAGTCGAGTTATTAGTAAAGCCCGTATTTATGGTCCGATTCGCCTCATATTTGAGATATGTATTTACAATAGGAAAAGCAATACCTCTGCAAACAAAAGAGCCGCCAGGGGGCGTTGGAGTCGAGTTTATGGTCCGATTATCCTCAGATTCAAAATATGTATTGATAACAGGAAAAAGAATTATTTCGAAAAAAATTGTCCCCAGGTGGCGCTGAAATTGAGTTACATATGTATATGTAACCAAAAATCGTATTTATGCTCGAATTTATTTCATTATGGAAATGCATGAATTCCCATATCGATGGTCCCTTACAATAACGACACAATACTTTTGCAAAAAAACTGAAATTCAGTTGGAAACCGCCGTTTAGGAACAGCTGTTTCTTATCAATCGTAATATATAAAAATCCCGTGCCACTGAGTTCGTTTAAGATAATCTCCGAAATCGCTTAACCGATTTCGATGAAATTTTGTGGGTGTGTATTGTTGATTGCAACTTAAAAGATAGGATTGTTTTGAACCTGAGAAAAAATACATTGTTTTTTTCATCGAAATTTTTTCTATGCCTCTCACATCGTGCTTCTCTCTATATATATAAAAATGGAGTGAAAAATGTATAGTAATTCATTAATTGAGAACGGTTGGACCGATTTAGCTAAATTTTTTTTAGATGTTCCTAATTACCAGGAGAAGGTTTTTACGAAAGAAAATTTTGGATGATCCCCCGGGAAAGTCGGAAAATTGGAAAAATCGAAAAGTAGATTTTTTTTTGTATGGAATTTTGTGTGCGATTCCTTCGGAATGGCTTTTGAAAGGAAAAAAGAAAACTAAGTGGAAAACTCAGCAAAATCCGGAAGAACGCGAAAAATTTTAATTTGTTTTACGAAATTTTGCATTTTATCGCATGATTTGATGATTTTGGACGATGTAATGGTGGAAAATTCGTTGTGAAGCTTGGAAAATTTCGGATAATTGTGAAATTCATTGTGAGCATGAATCAATTGGGAACAATTTTCTCCTATGTTTCATAACCGATTAGAATGGTTGCTGCTTTCTTTGAAAGGTGTTTAAAAGGAGGAGTGTACAAAGTTTTGTTGTTTCCGATAGGTGGCGCAAGGGTCAAAAGCTACACTAAAAAAAAATTCATTTGGCACGTAGGTAGCCTTTTGCCTAGATTAGCATATAGGAACCATTTTTCCCGTTAAGGGGGCCAGGGACCGAGCTATTCCAAAAAGTCGTATTTAAGGTACGACCGCACTAGGCGACGCGACACGACACTACACAGCGCGGAAAGATATTCTTTGCATGGATTCTTATGGAGCATACCGCACTACGCTGCAGCAGAGCTACGCAACGCGACGCTGCATGGCAAAGTTGACCAAAAATGTCGCGTCGCCTGGTGTCGCATTACATCAGCGTCACTAGCATCTTGTTTGAAGGTTTTGACACAAAAAATTAAAAATTTAGCAGCGAAGTGTCGCGCCTCTGCAGTTTCAGTGTCGCACCGTGTCGCGTAGTGCCGCTGCAGTGTCGCGTCGCTCAGTGCGGTCGTCCCTTTATGGTCCGATTTGCTTAAAATTCGGCACGTAGATAGCATATTTCCTGGGTTAACATATAGGATATTTTTTCTGATAGGTGGACCATATACCGATCTATTGCAAAAAATCTAATTTATGGTGCGACTTGCTTGAAATTTGACATGTAGGTAGTTTATTGCCAGGATTAACACATAGGATACTTTTTTCTGATATCTATTCCAAAAATGCTATTTATGGTCCGATTTGGTTGAAATTCGATACCCTTATTATAGATATGCGTAGAATAGAATTGAGTCATTGTTTTACAGTTCGAAAGGTGTTTGTTTATTACCCAGAAAGGTATTTGTTTATTACACAAAAATGGAAAAAAATTGCATGCAACAAATGCTGGCAAATTTTGTGCTGATTACGATTATTGCCAAAAATTGTCAATTCGCCAGGCACCAGGGATCAAAGACAAATTACCCCCGCAAAATCAACCATCAAAATCATTGCGGTGCTTGCGTTACGGTGACTAAACAGAATGTGAACCAATGATACTCATCAGTTTGGAAATCGCCACCAACTATACTATAGAGATTCAAGGACGATTCACCATAGAGCCGCAAGGACTTCTTCCCGGTATAACGCTTTCGTCAGGTTATTTAAGACGGCAATAGAGGATATGCCTTCTGTCGACCACTAACCAAACGTGAACGTGAATTGCTGGCGAAAACGTTGGACCAAATGTTTCAATAAAAAAATTAATTTTGGGGGGGACGAAGTTCGCCGGGCCTGCTAGTATTATAATAAAATTGAATCGGGTTTAAAACTACATATCCGAATTTTTTCTGATATTCCTACGGTGACCATCCGTCTGTATCATACGGGACAGTCCTCTTTTTTTTTTACCCATTGTCCTGCCAATTTATTTGTTTTATACGGGACGCCAAATGTTCTGTATTTTTTTTTTTAATGTCCTGTATTTGTCCCGTATTCGGTGTTTCAACGCCTTTACCCCTCATTAAAATGACATGCCTATGAATTAGTTTGAAGTGATGTTGGTACATATATGATCGTAATTTTCTCTATTATTATTGTTATAATTTTCTAATCTGGATACCTGTGTTTCGATTCGGGAATACGTACAGTGACCAAAAATATAAATTAGCAAGGTTTGGCTATTTTTCCTTAGTTTATTTAATGTTTATTATTTTTTATGAAAGTAAAGCTCTTTTCCTAAGAAAAACTATATACATAATACTGTTTAGATGCGACTGCTAACAACCCATGTTGTTGTTGTTGTAACAGCATACAAATTCCTTAAAGGGCTTTAAGAGCTGTAAGTTTTTGTGGAAAATTTTTTTTTGTCCCGTATCCGGCTCCCATAAATATGGTTACCATAGATATTCCGATTAAAAAGCTTGAATGTTTGATTACCATTTTTCAAAATTTTGGCGAGTTTTTATAAATCTTACCCAAGGTTTGATAACGTTGTAGCATGGACTATAATTTCGTTCCCACGACAGTCGGGTCTACGTAACCGGAACGACCCAGATTTATATCTGGCCAAGGACTGTCACTCCAGCAACACTCCCCAAAAAGTTTTTGGGGAATTTGTATGCTGCTACAACAACAACAACAACATTTCGTAAAAAAAATAATAATTAATTAAAACTAATAAAGAAAGATAAATTGCCAAACTTGTAAAGACAACTGCTCTAATTATCTGCCTGCTAATATACGTATGTACCTACTCTGTCATTCCCGAAATTGAGCGTACGGCTGTTTTTTGTTAATATTCGCAATGTTTTAAATGCTAATTTTTTTAATTTTGTTTTTAAATTTGGCTTATGCCTTAACGAATCCCATTTAAATCCAAGAATGATACTGTTTTAAAAATATTAAGCAAATTGCGAACTTTTTATTACGAATTTCTAACAAGAATTCATTCCATTAAATTTTAGTATAATAATGTGCAAATTTCATGTAAAACAATTCTGAAAATTGTTTATATGGAAAAATTTGGACAGTCAGCAAAAAAAAATTTTGCTGAAGATTTTTCTTAATTCTTGTACGCGGTATCATTCTTGGATTTAAATGGAGTTTGCTAAAATATAAGCCAAATTTTAATACAAAATTAACAAAACATTTTTAGCATGTAAAACAGCGAATATTAACAAAAAAGTCATACGCTGAACTTTGGAAGTAACTGTATGTATATACAGCTGCGGTCAGGTCAATAAGATAGTAGTAAAATTCAACATGATATTGTTTGCAACTTACCTATGTTTATTAATTTATTTTTAATGATTTTAATTTTAAACATAGTTGGGTCTAGAAACTACATGAATAAAATTTTCAAAGCTTGCACAAAGTTGACAAAAATTAACTTAAAAAAAAAAATTGCATCAAAATTTGAAAATTTTCATTCAGAACTTTTAGAAAAGTTTCGAAAATGCAGTTTTGTAGCCCATTTAAGTTTGGTACAATTAATTTTTTTTTTAATTTTTAGAAATTTGTTTTGAATATTTTCTTCTATATAACGTATGAACAAAGTGTATTTAAAAAAAAAGTTTGAAATTTTAATGATATTTTATCTTTTGCAGCCGCTCTATTTAATATACAATTAATTAATGATTTTATGCTACAAATTTAACGTACATACATTTATTAAGATTTTTTCTTTATCACTAAAAATTTATAAACACTAAAATTTTAAACACCACGACAACACTGCCCCCGATACACTTGAGAATTGGAGAGGAACATTGGGCATGAATTTCGTACAGAAAATGAATACTTAAGCAAATAGAAAATAGCAAACGCATACAAAAACTGCAATATTATCAGAAAAAGAAGAGACCAATACTTTATATACGTATGCACGAATGGATACAAATCATAACCAAACAAGTACATATGTGAATTTTTCTAAAAAGCATATGCACGATAGTTACAATACACTGCCTTATTATTGCTTTAGTTTACATTTGTTGTGCGCACACGAGCGTTACAATTACACGTACTCACCTCCCGTTGGCGCCTGTGTTGAACCCATGCCAGCCACAACGGAGTTTAGGGCTCCACTATTTGCGCTACCGCCGCCACCACCTGGGCCTCCCCCGCTTCCAACACCACCTCCGCCCCCTACATTGCCACCACCCGGCCCAGGGGCGCCCCCTCCTCCAGTTCCTCCACTTGCATCTACTGTACTCATTTTATTCAGAAACGCAGTATATTTATTGATAAAAATGCTGTAACAAATATATTTTTTGTTAAATTTAGTTCAAATGCACGCATAATTCATTTTTTTTTCTCTAGTCCCAATTTTACCACCCCCATTGTTTCAGAACTATTACAAACCTTGCTTTTATTTAAACGTGTTAAAGAATGGTAATTTTCACTGCTCTTTGCTGAATTTAAATGTTTGCGCCGATTAATAAATTTTTAATTGGAAAATTTTAAGCTTTTCCCTCGTCTACATTCGGTCAATTTTTTGTGTGTGTACTTTGAAAAAATGTCTGCCGTGTAGTGATGCAAAAAAAAAAACATCGATGCATCGGCACATCGACTTTTGCTATTCGATGTATCGACTAAAACCGGTGTTACGGACCTTCCGATATACATCGAAATATCGATAGGGGTCTTCCCTAAAACTCGTAAAATCCTCGTAAATCTCATAAAGCTCGTAAATTTAAGAGCCTCGTAAGAGAACTGTCAAAATTTGTATGGCAAATTTATTAGGCAAATTTGATGCGCAAACGACCTCGTAAACTTCAGTGTTTTTTATACAAAAATATATGATAAAATAATGAGAATAAATGAAAACAATTATAATCCCGTCAGAATGGGCTTTTTGCGTACGTTCCGCTCAAGGATGAAACTGACAGTTGAGTAGACTGTGTGTGTTTGCATAGAGAGCGTCAGATTGGCAACCCTTGCGTCAACGGACCTAACGGCCCGTCTCCACAGGCAAAAGTTGTTGCCTACCAACTGTCATTTTTATTGCCTGATAAAAATTTTATCAGCGGCAATATTTGTGCGTGGGCATTTTTTATCTTGATAAAAGCATTTATAAGATGGCAATTTTTGCCGGATTTCATCAATTAAAAAGTTTAAAAAATATGCTATTTCACACCCAAGCAAATAATAACACATATTTTAATAGAAAACAGTTCAATTTTTGATTTTATATTGAAATATCGATAATGTTGTCTCCACGAAGCTATCGCGCAAATGAAAATGTAGCTGTCAAAGTACCAAATTGCTGGCAATATTTATCAAGATAAAAGCTCTAATAATTATTGCTTGCCAAGAGCAATATGCGGTCTCCATGGGCAAAATTTTGCCTGATAACATTATCAAGATAAAAACTTTTACCTGTGGAGACAGCAAGTAACGAACGTTGGCCAACAGTTAACATTTGACGCACTATGATTTAAGCCGTCATCGATTCGCCACTTCGCTGCTTGCTATGTTTGAGTTCCGGTCGCTTAACGAAAAATTTTGCATGTGAAAGCAACAACAAAGTTAGCTAGCACGGATAGACGATAGCGAGTTTGGTTGTACCTCATTGTATTCGTTCGTTTCGCCACGCGCTAACTGTTGGCGAATCGATGACGGCTTTAATAACACAAGGTTCGATAAACTGACAGTTGTCTCTCTCGCAACGCTCCATTAGCAGTGGAACCGTGTTGCTTCTTTGCAAATTTATTGGAAACAGTGTAGTTTTGCTGTGAAATAGAAGTATACGACTTTGTGCGATATGTTCATTTGTATATGCATATGAAGCACATTTAACTGGTGAAAACATAAATAGTTTTTAAATTAGATGTTTACGTAAATCTCATAGCAGTTTGATGTTAATGTTGAGTCCTTTTGAAGTTTTTATACAGCAAAAAAGCACAATAAATTACGAAATTCAGGTATATATATTAATATTTCGTTAAATTGCCAGATTTCCTGCAAATACATTAAAATTCATAAAAAGAATTTCAGTACTAATTGGCTACTTTGCGTACTTTTCTACTACCATTTTCGCAACAACGGGTTGCATTCTTCCCTTTCCTCTGTCCTTCGTAATTGCAACCTTTTGTAAGGGACTACAAAACATTCAAATTTACGAGTTAAGCGTGTTAAATGAGCTTGACCGAGTCAAATGAACAAAATGTGTTTATAAACAAGTTAAATCGCATGCAATTGTTGTTGGAAAATTTACCCAGTTAAATCATTTAACTCGCTTGAAAACCAGTTCAGCGCAGAGTTGTATCAGAAAGCTTTTTCCGTACAAATTGAATCACAAAAAATTTATTTTGAATATTTTTTTTTTTAACAAAAATTGCTTCACAAAATCCTGGTTGATCTGTCAAACAGTCACTTTACGCACCTATTTACACCTTTTCACAAAAGTTGCGTTCCCATAAAAACTCGAAAACTTACGAGTTTTATACGGTTTAAGACTTTACGAGATGTATTTTTTTCGATGCATCGACTTTTGCTGGTAATGTACACTGTACATAATAAATTATTTTGTTGCTTCCAAATTCTTCGCTAGAATATACATTAGGGGTATTCTCTGAGTCTTGCAAAGCCCTTGCACCGTGCACGGATTGCACGGTTTGCAAAGCTGTCCCATACGAAAACCGGTTTTTACCGTGCAATCCGTGCAATCTGTGCACCATGCAAGGGCTTTGCAAGACTCAGAGAATACCCCTATTCTATTAGTATTATCCAAAATGTTATTGCACTAATAAATTGCTGCTTCATTAGTAGAAACATTTAGTGCCAAAAGACCATCTACAATATGATATTAATTGATATGATATTGATAAATATATCTTTAATTTGATGTATGCTATGTTGCAAAAATTCTTTTGCCGAGGCGGCCTTCAACCGCGTTTAGGGATTATAACCCTTACTGCTCAGAATTCTCTTTGCTGTGTTGCCAAGAAAAAGGCGCAGAACTTCTTTCCGTGAAGGCGGCCTTCAGCCGCGCTTTAGGATTACCTTACCAAATAGAATGCGCCTTTTGGTTTGTCCATTTATTAATACAAAATTCGTCACCTAAATGCATAAATTCGTCACCATTTTTGCATTAAGAACCTAAATACTAAAAGCAACCCTGTGATCTTCCAAAATTTCCACGATTGCAGTGAATTTTTGGTCCAAAATTTATTATTTCCTTTTCGGTAGGGTTTTTTGCACATTATCTGCTGCGTGAGAATCGATCGTAATAGATACGCCCTGCAAAAATCGCGACTACTCCATGCATGCGTGTAAAGAGTTGCATTTAGGTGACGAATTTTGTATGGATAAATGTACATTTAGAGCTAAATTCGCTAAATTTTCTTTAACGCGTAAGCAAAAACAGCCCATTAAACACTTGATAGTTGTGAACGCTTGATAGTTGTTCATAAACTCAAAACGTTAAACTCAAGTTTATGGCTCAATGAGAACGTAATATTGTGTAAACTCTACAACGGGGTTTAATTAAATTGCGATCGATAAATTTTCGGAAACCGATGATATGGAATCTATCGAAATTTGTTTACATTTTGTATGACGGCAATTATTTTAGTCTAACAGGTTGAAGTTTTCATAAACTATAAAAATTGTGGAAAAATATTATTTGGTATATAAATCAAATGCAAGAGTTTTAAGTGATCTCGAATAAAATATGAATCAAGCGATTTACCTTTAATCATTTTGTTTGATGTCGCTTTGAGAAACCCAACTGTCTTCATATAATGGATACATTTCCCATGGAAGGATATAATGATATTAAGGATGTAAGCGATTTAGGTTGATTAAAATTGTAACTAACAATTTATTGTCCATAAAGAGACCACAACGCATGCGCAAAGGGCCGATACGCAAATGGAGCGAACAGGAACAGAAGAAGCTAATCGATTTTTTACGCACCAACTTGCCAATTGAGAAACCGACTGCAAGATTATATTACCAGCGCTTCTCCCAACATTCTAAAATAGCGATTGAATGGCGACTAGTGCGAAGCAAAGTGCGAAATTTGCGTGTTGTATATACAAAAGCAAAATGCTGGCAAAGCTCAGATGAGGCAATGCTGCTGAGTGAGGAAAGGCGACGAGGTACATTAGTTTAGCATATTTGAATTAGTACAAATTTTTTTGTTTTTATTTTATTGATACAGAAATGGTTTTGAAAATGTGCAACTTTTTTGATGATTTCGAGGAGATATCAAATCGACACGGGATGGATATGCAGTGTTCACTCAAATCCTTAGAGTTTCCCCAATATAGTAAACTAAGTGATCCAAAAAATGATCTAGGTACATACGGTCATATAAGTTCCTGCGTTGGTACAAGTGATACTGTTCAAACTCAAGTAAGCCTTAAAAATAGTTTTAAAGATTAAAAAATTAACACATGAAAACAACTTCATTCCCAGTTCGAACCTGTACCGGATTTCGCGGAGCCGGATGTAAAAATTGAGCAGGAACTTAGCCTACATGATTCTACAAATAGATATGACTATATGTTGAATGAAACTTCAGATTCATCAATGGGGGATACCCCCCACAAACAGTCATTTAATGAACCTTCCAGTATAAACTGTGAGTCAGATGAACTAAACAGCAGATATGAAATGTTTGACGAGCGCGATTTTAAGGAAAGAAAACTAGCTTTGGAAATTGAAAAATTCAATTTTGAAAAAGAAAAATTTTTCAAAATGCAAGAGCTACGAAAGTGGGAGCTTCAGAGCCAAGAAAGGATAAGGAAGCTGGAACTACAAATGCAAGAGCGAATAGCAATTCGTGATTTAAATATCAAGGAACGAATTGCCATTATGGAACTAGAGCGAAGAAAAGAGAATTAACCTGCGACCTTTTTTAAATTCTGTATTTAAAACATACCGCTTATGCGCAAAATGACTGACAATTCAAAATCGTTAATTTTTGGGAGACACTATGTATAAAGTGCACATACATATATACACATTCGCTTTTCAACAGGACGCAGCACAAAATTCTCGCACAAAGAATGATCTGACGAGTTGTTTTGTTTGACCCTTAGCCGGGATCGTTTTTTCCTCACGTTTAAGAAAGTCCAAAATGACCCCATGTAATAAAAAATGAATTTAATGCGCTAATTTAAAAAAAGTGTAAATTTAATATTTATAAACTTTGCCATAAATTTTTTTTTATTTCTTAGTCTTTTACTTTGAATAACTATATGTATACCCTGCAAAAATCGCGACTACTCTATGCATGCGTGTAAAGAGTACTCCCTAAGGACCAAGGAGTGCTCCAAAATTAACCACAATTCATATTAAAAATGTGGTCCAATTAACATTGCGATGTCCTAGGGCAGGACCATATACTCCATCCCTGCATTACATCAGAGTAGCACAAAACTACTCCAACATATTAACAATGGCATTGTTGTTATATTTTTTCGTTTGTACACGCTTTTGTTCTTCACTTCTCAAATGCTTTTTCGAAATTAATAAAAAACAAGACAAAAATTAAAAATTACATGTTGCCTCTGACGGCATTCGAACCCGAACATGCTGGGAGCTAAGAACTAACAGCGACCATCTCTGCACGTTCAGCTACAGCCAGACATGCAAATGTGCTTTCAAATGCTCAACTTCAATCACATTTCGTTAAAACACAAGCAGTGATCGGATAACAAACAATAAGCTGGCGCAGAGACACGAGTTGGTCCGCTACAGCATGACAGAGGAACACTTTTGTAAGTACTCCAATTTACCACAAATAGACTACATGATCCAACGATTTTTGCAGGGTACCGCCAATGGGGCTGGGTGGCAGAGGTGCATACTACTACTCCGTTGGGCTTCATCTGCCTCGGGAGACAAGAACCGCAATAGCCCAACTTCGCTCTGGCTACTGCAGCAGGTTAAACTCATACCTGAGCAGACTAAATGCGGATGTGCCGAATGAGTGTCCGGTATGCGGAGAGACACCTCATGACTCGAAGCATCTCTTCGTATACCCAACAACCCTAACGCCTTTGTCCCTATGGACCGACCCAAATGAGGCTGCAAGCTTCTTAGGGCTGCCGTTAGTGAAACTTGACGACAACGACTGAGATATTAACCGATCTGGGCGGGGTTGTTGTAGTCGCTACATCAACAACAACTACTCCGTTGGAACTGGATCCGATCCGATGGTCCAAATAACATCTGAATAAGAAATTTGTTTGAGTTGACTTATTTATTCTTATCTTTCAAAACTTATAACAATAGATTTAATGATTATACATCACGCAATATCAAATAGCATTAAAGCAGTGTTTTCCGATCTTTTGAATGCGCAACCCCAAACGTACATACCAAGGGGTCACGACCCACAGTTTGAAGAACACTGCATTAGAGTAGGGAGGTGCAGCCCTTTGGTAAGGGAGTGTCAAACCGCGACTGTCAATAATTACACTAAGTAACAAAAAAAAAATTTTTCTCAGTCCTTGGGATGTAATTGTTATTTCCTAGTCTGTTATGCCTTAAAAGTATGGAAACCACCTAATATTCCTCGGAAACTTTGCTTTTGTGACCAGGACAATGTGATTCATTAAAATATGCTAAAATTATGAGAAAAACGTGTTTGAGTCTTTCACTACAGAGAAAATCATACAGAACAGCACATATAAATCAAAACTAAATTTTATTAAAACTTCAGAAAACCAAAAACATAAAAGTAAATCAGAAGCGGGTGGTTTTTCGACATTTGCGTTTAAACTGCGAGTCATGACATGTGACTTTAACACTAGGATCCAGCAAATTCCACTGCATTAGTCTGGACGTCAAAAGTTCAGCATCGGACTTGGTTAGACCAAGATCTCTGATCAAATCATTCATGTCCTTTTGGTTGGGATAGTATGGGTTTTTGTTATCAGCTAGTAAATTAAATCCTTCACCTTCATTGTCTTCCACACTCATGGAATCAGGGCTCTCACAGGAAGACACCTGCTCTTTCTCTGGAGGAGTAGGAACGGGGCGGTCAGAGCTGTGTGGAACTGGAGCCATGGATGAAGGAATGTCAGGATACATGATTTGACTTGCTTTTTTGCCAGTCCGACGTTTGGAAGGGTCCACCATGCAGAAAAAGCAGTTGCTTGAATGGTCAGTGGGTTCTCTCCAAACTCTTGGCACAGCAAACTTCATAGCTCTCTTTTCCCCTCTGTACCATCCTGAAAAAAAAAATTAGAAAAGAAAAGTGCTGTCTAATAAAAAAGTTAATAGAAACATTTATTTTACCCATAACAAAGCAATATAGTTTTAAAATGTCTTACCTTCCAAAGTCCTTTTGCAGTTTTCACACGCGAAATGAGGTGCCCAGGATTTGTCTTGATCACCCACAGGCATGCCGAAATAAGCATTGTAAGCTTTGCACATTTTAAAACCTGTTTCCAAAGAGTACTTATTCGCTCTTGTTTTGATAAAATATCCGCAGACATAACAAAATGCATCTGCAGGATACTTGCAGCCTCGTGAAGCCATGTTTGAACGAATTTATCTGTAATAAAATAAGAAACAACTCTCAATAAATCACAAAAATGTTGCAAAATTTATTGCGACGACTTTGTTGTTTTAACTAGTGTTGGGCAGTATCGAGTACTTTTGTGTATTTACTACTTTGGTATCGATACTTTTAAGCATCGGGTACTGTCGATACTTTTCAGCATCGAGTACTGAAGAGTACTTTTGGAATCGATACTGTCCAACACTAGTTTTAACACACACAAATGTAGAGAAAACAAGTTGTATGCGCTCGTGTATCAGTTTTCAACAAACAAGCATAAAAATAAACGCAGATAAGCGCTGCCATGGTCACAAAAGCAAAGTTATCTTGCGACAATAGCTGTTTTCTATACTTTTGGGACCTAACTGACTAGGAAATAACAATTACAACCCAGGGACAAAAACCTTGTTACATAGTGTTATCTAACCTTGTATTATTGAATCATGATTCCGGGTAAAGTATCCATGTCCATGATCCAACTACATAAGATCTGACAATATGAAGCAAAAGAAAAAGTAATTTTTTGGCTGATGTTTGTAATTTCGGCGCCATATTATTTTCTTTGAAAAGCAAACAAAGAATATGAAGACGAAACAAAGAAAAAATTCAAGCAATATTTTGTGCTAACCAGTTTATTATTTTTGTACGTATGTTTGCAACCGAACACCGCGCACTTCATTTTAATTACATTTGCACAAAAAGTTGATTGAAAATCCCTTAAAAATCACCGAAATAAACCACCGACAAAATACACATAAAGAAAGAAACAAAACGGAAATAGCAAACTTTAAAATTAAGAACGTCACACACTTTTTTCTCAACTGCTATTACAAATGGCTGCTTCTCAACCGGTCAGATCTGTTCTAATTGGTTCATGTCCATGTTTTCGATATATCGACCTGGGAATATCGATTCAACAAATCTATTATCGCACGATGAAATATAGATACGATATCGAACATTCCTAGTTACATTTTTGTTTACATTTTGTATTTAGGACTGCGTTCCTAATAAAATATTAGGGGGAACTGGTTAAAGTTTTCTGATGTTACATTTCGTTCTAATTGAGGCCGGTTATACAATGATTAATCCGATTTACAGTTAATTTCGTTTCGCGATGCTTCGCATGAATACGAAATGCAAATACCAGCTGCCCTTGAATAATGGCGTTTCACGATTTTCCAAGCAAAGGGCGGAAAGCCGTTAAGAATGTAAGTGAATTGCTTAGTTAACAATGTAATTAATAATTCATTGTTTATTAGAGACCAAAGCGTTTGCGGAAAGGGCCGGTGCACAAGTGGAGCGAACAGGAACAGAATAATCTATTAGATTTTGTACGCAACAATTTGCCAATTGAAAAACCCAACGCACGATTGTATTACCAGCGCTTCCTTAATCAATCCAAAATAGCGATTGAAGGGCGACTAGTGCGCAGTAAAGTCAGAAATTTGCGCGTTCAGTATACAAAAGCCAAATGCTGGCAAAGCTCAACTGAGGCAAAGTCGCTAAGCGAAGAAATTCGACGAGGTAAATTACACATTTGAGAAACAATAACATTTGAAATATCTTAATGCATTTTCTCATTAGAAACGGTTTTGAAAATGTGCAACTTTTTTGATGTTTTCGAGGACATATCAAATCGACACGGAATCGATATGCAATGCTCATTTAAATCAGTAGAGTTTCCTCAATACTTGAAACAAAGCGATTCCAAAAATGACCTATCTAAATGTGCTAAAATAAGCTCCAACAATGGTGATAGCGATATCGTTCGAGTTCGGGTAAGCCCAATAAGACATTTTCAAAGGTTGGAAACCCATGCACAACAACATACGCAGTTCGAACAATCCGAATCTGCCGGTCCAGATATAAAAAATGAGCTGGAGCTTAGTCTATCCGTTTCTGCAGGTGGGTTTGACCACATTTCAAATGAAGCTTCAGATTCATCAATGGAAGCCAACTCCCACAGAAAGGACTACTCAGATTCAATTTATAAGTCTTCTAGTATAAACTGTGAGTCTGATGAGCTCAACAGTGGGCTTGAAATGAATGGCCACTCGGACTTTGAGGAAAGAAAATTAGCTCTGGAAATTGAAAAATTTCATTTTGAAAAGGAAAAATTCTGCTACGAAAAGGAAAAAGATATTAAAATGCAAGAGCTTCGGAAGTGGGAGCTTGAGAGCCATGAGAGGTTAAAGAAGCTGGAAATACAAATGCAGGAGCGAATAGCAATGCAAGATTTAAATATCAAAGAACGAGTTGCCATCATGAAACTCAAGAGAAACAAGTAATTTTTAAGCACACAACAACCGACTTCAATTCTCATATAAAAATTTAGGATTATCGTTAAGTCGGTTTAAAAGACTAATTAATTTATTTACATATAATCACAAGACAAGTAATTTTTAAGCATAAAACAAAACCGACTTCAATTCTCATACAAATTTAAGAGTACCGTTAATTTCTTCGTGATCCAATGATAGGATCTAAACCAAATTAGTATGGGACCATCTCTGAGGTACCACCTTTCCTTTAAAAAAAGAAATCAGTAGACGTGGTCCAAAGTTATGCGGTAATATACATACATAAAAATAAAAATATATTTCATTTTGATATTGTTTTTGCGCTTTGTATTACGATTATGATTATAAAGAAAAATGGAATTCCGGTGAATTGATAACCTCCTTTTTTGAAGTCGGTTAAAGAGAAGTAATAGCTATTCACGCTTGTCACTGAAAAACATAAATTTAATTTTTTATAACTGTTTTATATTTTGAGGACTATTGGTGTGAGATGGAATTAATCAGCGTACATACATATATAATTTTTAATACAGTATTTTTGATCTTTTATGACACCAAAATGTTCACTTTTTTATATAGAAATCTTATCCGCAATTTAATTTTAATACAACTTCCGCAGCAATCAGCCATTGCCACTGCTGACGGGAGTTGTTTCCTCCTCTCACATGGGTGGCGGCGGTACAGGAAGCACACCCATTGGTGGTGGCGGTGGCACACCATTGAACATGTGATGCGGACGTGGTGGACCAGGCATCGGGAAACCGCCAGCAGGGCCCAGTGCACGATGTAATTGTGGTGGAGGTGGTGGGATGATTTTTGGTTCGAATTTAAATGAAAATTGTAGGAAAAACTGCTTCGTATCGCGATTCCAATGTGTCCAAAATTTCCCCTCGGTTTTTTCTACTTCTCGTGACGGAACTTTAAATGCAATGGTCTCGTATGGCTCAGCGGCGAAGAGCAAATATTGCCATTTACGATCCGGGGGTTCAATTTTTTGTTCATAAGCGGACATGAACCGATGACGTGGGATGATACCATCAGTGATTTCAGGGTAATCGATTTGGAAAAGTAAGGATTGCTGACCATTGCTTGGGTCACGTTGTTTAGTCACTCTATAACCGGGGCGACCTATTTTTACAAACTTTTTCGGTTCAACACGCGGTTTTTCTGGCGCAAGCACATATGGCGCTTCCTTGGCTTCTTTAGCAGCACGTCGTGCCAAGTTTTCTTGATGCTTTTTACCCTGTGTATGGGCCAAATAACTGCCCTCATTGTTATGAAGAGTCAGACAAAGCTTGCACTCGTACGAACCCAAATGATTTTTCATAAAATAAGGGTCCTTATTCAAGTCGATTGTTTCCAAGGCTATAAGGAAAAATTATTGTTAACTTAACCATGTTAAAAACAATATATCTTACCAAGTAGGCGAAGACGCTCCTTGCGGTCGCGATTAGTTTCCGACCATGAAGCGACACCCCCACTGCCGGTTTTACCGCCGGGTCTGTTTTGAAAATCCATGTTTCTATACGGCGGGGGTAAATTGCAAATTGAAAACAAGTAACTATGTATACAAATACTTCAATATGAATAAGATCAATAAAATGATTTACCAAAAATTTGCACGGCAGTCGAAAATATTAGTGATGTGCTGAATTGCGAATACTCGGTACCCAATACCGATTCTACTCACGATTGCAATAGAATATCTGTCAAAAAACGTGCATCGACTTTATTTCGAATATGAATATGCTTCACAATTAAGCGAAGCGCACATTAGCGCGATTCCATCGTTGCGAATTCGGCTGTTAACTTCGAATCCGCAAACGTGCGCACACTTGAGCGATTTTTTCGCGTCGATTTCCGATGTACATTTCACTCAGTTTTCCCTTTATTTCGTGTATTTTCGCACTCGGCGTGCACAAATCGTACAAAATACTATTATTACGAACGTTTTTATTAGTTTTTGTACATTACACGTTT
>NW_023461314.1:0-26992 GCF_013731165.1 Rhagoletis pomonella
GCCCATGTTAAAATAATGCCTTCTTGAAGTGAAAGGGTAAGCGATTCCCATCGCCTAGCTCGTTTCCACTTTCGTTTCTGTGGTAATCGTGTTTTTTGCTGGGTATGTATATTAACTTTTATTCTTATTTTTCATATCTGATGAACTACGATCCAGTTGCGTTATTCGATTATCAATTTTAATTTCAAGTAGTGAATTTGATGAAAATTATATAATTAGAAACTAGGGCTGTGTGATTAATTGATTATTCAAAATTTTAATTAATCATAAAGTAAATAACTCAATTATTCGATTAATTGGAAATTATGATTACTCAAAAGTTCATTTACTCGAGTAACCAAGATTTTGATTAACCAAAAACAAAAATATATGAGTAATTTGCTTTATGATTAATCAACATTATGAGTAAAATGAGTAATCAACATTTCGAAGTACTGTTTACATATAAAGCAGTTGAAGTTCCTTGATACTTTGAAAACAACGTTTCTGTTTTCAAAAAATAATTTTTTCATGTACAGACTGTAATTTTGAGTAATCAAAATCTTGATTAATCGAGTAAATAATTGATTAACCGGAAAACTGATTAACCACCTCAGTCGAGTAATCGAATAATCGCACAGCCCTATTAGAAACCTATTTATTTTTCAGCTTTTGTTTTGGGGAATTTAGCTTTTTTCCAGCGGGTTTTTATAAAAATCTGGATTTTTTACAGCAGCACTGGCTCCATTACACTTCTTAAAATAAAGGTCAATTTTAAAGTAAAACGTAAACGTTTTTCTCTTTTGTGTTAAAAAAAATCGAAACAATTTGACAGTTTTCTTAAATAGGGCTATCATTGAGTTTTCACTAGGCATTAAAGGCAAAAAAAATTACCACTATGTTGGGCATTAAACACTACTCGTGTCATCGTGTGTGTTTCCCCATTGCATTTGTAAAATGGCATACGTATTTTGTCATTTCGTTGCCTAGCGGAAATTCGGTTTAAGAATTTGTGAAATTTCTCTTGAATGATCATATTGTAAATGTGACTTTCAATACATATGTAATTGCGTATCATGATTCAATAATTAGAGGTTTGCTCAATATTGACATTAGAGTTTTGACACTCCCTTAACTTGCACACAAACACGAACACAGTGCCTTGCTAAGGGAGCCCATTTTGTCAAGAATGAGCGAGAAAACTGTTTTCAGAGCAAACCTTTTATTACTGAATCATGATTGCGTATGGCTGTCAAATTCACAATCTATATTTAAATATTTAAAAATACGTTCTTTGAAAACGAAATGAACTAAACTCAGATGATTCTATCTGTGTGTCAGATGAAAATATAAATATATTTTTATTTCGTATGTAGGTGCATCTGCTTTGTACAGAAACAAATCTAATTTGCCTTTACACGATATGTTGGCATTTCCATATGTAAAAAGTGGCATGTCCACATGCAAATAAATATCGCGTAAGAACATCTTAACTAGTGTTGGGCAGTATCGATACCAAGAGTATTCAGAACTCGATTCTCCAAAGGATCAACAGTACCCGATTTTTAAAAGTATCGATAATGACTAATCCAAAATGCTCAGTACTCACAAAAGAACTCAAAAGTACTCAGAACTTAAAAGAACTCAAAAGTTCTCAGGCTCCATTCAAAGTACTCAGTATTAATTGTCGAATAGATACTTAAAAGTACTGAATTCTATTGCATTCAGAAATGATTGTACTCAGTTTCAAATTTCAATAATTTTCAAGTACAATACTTGTAACCTTTTTAGTTAGCCAATCATAGGACGTAATTTGGGATTAATATGAATAGTGATTCTAGCTTGTGAGATTTCTACACTAAGCATTGAAATGTTACCAACATATGAATATTTGAAGAAAGTACTGAGTACTCTAAAAATACCCGATCCTTAAAAGTATCGATACCAAAGAACTCGATGCTCAGAAGTACTCGATACTTTCCAACACTCATTGAAACCGGTAACAGAGCTGGATAATTTTTAATTACCATTTTTTTTAGCTACGATTGCTTAATTGTAATGCTTAAACTATATGCGATTACGATTACTTTAATTGTAATCATAAATGTTACCATTATGATTATAATAGTTCTAATCTTAAAAATTAAAGGACTAAGATTACTGTAATCGTAATCATGAAATACATTTCTAAGGGGAAAACCGCACAGGCTGTGTTACTTTTGATTACATATGTACTCGGATGCGAAATAACGCATTTTCTAAAATTTTGTAAGCAGATTTCCGCTCTATTTCAACGAACATCCTCATTTTAAGCCATTTTGCAAAATCTTTTATCAAGATAAAAAATGCCCATACACAAATTTTGCCACTGATAAAACTTATACATATCTAGCAAACAAAATCACATATGGCAAGCAATAATTTTCGCATGTGGAGACGCGTCGTTAGCTAGTATTTCACAGGCGATTAGTTGAATCAAAAGTTTAAATAATTTTAATGAAAGTTGAACAATGTAAACGCCTTGTAAATACAATGATTGTGTACGATTAAGAAATAATTATATTCTGATTGAAGTTTTTTTAAAATTTCATCACTGCTATAAAACTTGAAAAGGAGGACACTTTTGCTTAAAAGGAGGACATAGAAGGACAAAATTTTTGAGGAGGACAAATCACGTTTGAGGAGGACAATCCTCCTCAAAGGAGGACGGTTGGTCAGCTTAATAGGCTATACAAGGTGTAGTGTGCCTGACCTACATCAAACACTTGTGGCTCATATTGCTGAGTCGGCGTATTTGTTGTGACGATCGAGTGTGGATTGATGACACATGCAGAACACTCGTAATGGCTTGCACTGTGGCTTAACGTGTGGCGCCACATGAGGCACACTTACCGCTTGCTATTACAAACGCAAGATCGAGTGACGAGCAATGTGGGTCAGCGCATACTATATGAGTACCCAAAGTAAATAAAGAATGAATGTAAATAAGGGGAAAGTAACCAGGCAATGTGATTGGTTACTCATAGTAAATAAGATATTTTATAACTAAACTATTGTAATAGATTGTAAGCATGTTGTAGTATATATATCGGCGATGAGCCGAGAAATAAACATTCTTTCACTCAACTCCTATTGACGTGTTTGAATCATAAACAGGCGTTATACGCTTGAGAAAAGCAGCCGGAGGGCTTAGAATAATACTCAAACCATTAGAAAATTATAACCAAACATTACAAAGGATCCAAAAAAAAGTAAAAGAAAACAAATGTTTTCCTTGTTTGTATCTCATTGAAAGGTACGTAGGTGGCATATGGAAATACCACCATATTTGTAAACTAAATGGTTCCATTAGAAATACTTGATTAATCACTTGATTAACCTTTGAATGTTCTATGTTATACCAGAACTCAGAGTGCCTACACGGAAACCACATATTTCACAATGTCAATTACATGAATGCAGAGTTAAATAATAGCCCAACTCTGTATCGGTGACCAACAATTTTTTACCTGATAAATATAAACTTTTTCATATATTTTTCCGTAAAAAAATCTGTGACAAGTATTTGTCACTGATACAGAATAGAGCCGTAAGTCTCGTAAAAAAAGATTTTAAATTTGGATTTCGCAAAATGTTCATTTTTACACATTATTGTTTCTGGCATACGGGGGACGATATGTACTTACCGATTTGTTTTACAAAAAATATTTTAAAAGCAGACGTCTCGGATGCTCATATTACAACGTGATATTCATGAATATACTTCAGTATTTAACTCAAGATTTATTTAAAGAACGTCATGAAAGAGAACAATTAATCTTGTATTGCTAGACCCTTTATAACTCAGGGTAATTTTTAACCTTTTTGACTTTACTCTACTCAAAGCTTCGAACAGTGGGCCGTGAGAAAACAGTAATCTTTAAGTATAGTCCAACCTTTCACAATATCTGTCCAAGGGCGTAATCTGAAACCCAATAAGTACAGGGGCGGACCCAGCAGCAATTCTCGGGAGAAGGAACGTTTTTCAACATATATCGTGTATATAAATTTAAAAATCACCGCAATTTAAATTTTTTAGAGTCTTGATAGTTTTTAATTTCTTGAAGTTTTTCCTTTTTAATAACTTGAGTGGAATTCGAAAATTTTCTAAACTTTCAAAACTTTGTGAATTTGAGAAATTTTAGTAAATCCCAATAATTCAATATAATAATGAATACTAGATTTATAGAAATTTTTTATTTTTCAAAAATTTCAAGAATTGTAGGAATTCTAACAAATTTTTTCTAAGTAGAAGTGTCGAATATACAGGAATGATCAAACGAAATTAAAAGTTTTCGAATGTTGAAAACATTCTCGTATTTCGTGGTTTTTGAAAATTTAAAAAATGTAAATGGACGTTGATGTTTTCGAAATTTTCAAAAAATTTAAAATTCTCAAATTTTGTTATACCAATACAAAATTTTGGAAAAGTTCAAAAAAGGAACAATTTTGGAATCGTTCAAAAATGTTAATATCTTTTAGAATTCTAAGAATTTTCCATTTTTTACCCACAAGTACACGAACATAAGAATTTTTCGACAATTTGTGATGATTTTAACATTTTAGGATAAATAAAATTCTCAAAATTTTTGAAAATATAAAAATTTCAAAAATCTAAATAATTTTGTACATTTGAAAATATTCTCATTTTACCAAAATTTCTAGAATCTCCCGGATTTCGATAGTTTTTGAAATTTTGGAAATTGTCCTAAAAATAAGAAATCTCAAGAAATTTAATAATATTATAAAATTCACAATTTTGGGATTTTCGTTGTTTTCTGAGCCTGTGAAAATATTCAAACTTGCTGTGACTTTCAACTGTGTAAAATAATACAAATTCGAAAATATAACAAAAAAACTAAAAATTGAAAATTAAGTACATAATTTCAAAATTTTGAAAATTCAGTGAATTCGAAAAACTGATAGGCCTGATACTTAAATAACATAATACTTCGAGCTTACCACGCAGCTCAAATTTCAAACTCAAGTGAAATTTGACACACTTTTTCCATGAATTGAAATTTTCAAAAGCGTCCATTCATTAGGTTTGTTCCCCAAGCTTCTCGAATTCGAATTCTCGAATTTCCCCAATTTCCCCTACCTGGGTCCGCCACTGATAAGTATCACACTTTTAAACTAAGGCTTTCTTAACCCTTTCAGTACAAAAATTCTACCACTGACTCCAAAATTGTTTAAACATGTATACCGGCTAATTTTGGATCGTTCATTTCAAAAATCACATCAACAAGTTTGTAAAGTTTTGAGCTTTATATTGGTCAGTGATATCCCAGGCGTTTAAAAAAGAGAATAATCTCAACTATTTATATTTTTAGCTTTCGTGAAATATATTTCAAAACAATTAATAATACCTAATACCCTTTCCGAATCTCAATTCCACGGAAATTTTTTTAATATTTTTCAGTGGATTATATTGCTCACAATCGAATTTTCTGACACTTTTTACTTTTGTGACAAACAGGGTCAACTGCAATTAAAGCTTGCACTTTAATTTGATATATAGCTCAATTCTGCCTCTGCTACAGATCGCCCTAACTAAGTCGTATGACTGAGCAATCATATATATATACTAGCAATTACCCGGCGTGCTTCGCTGCGCCTTAAATGTATTTTCGTGTTGTAACTCTCCCCCTAAGCTCTTATGGCCTCATTTACAAAATATTTTTAAAGAACTTTATGAAGTTAGATTTAAAAAAATCGATCTATGAAGCATTGTTTATTTTTTTTTTTGAGTTAATATATTTTCGAAGGTAATTAGAAAATATGTAAAGAACTGACTTTCTCTTGGAAATTTTATTTATAATCTTATAACTGGAGTCTACTATCGCACCCTTTCCTCAAACGTGTATTGATTCAATATTCAAATAACGTATATTTATATAATTTGAAAAAATCTCCCTACTATACAAATATGTACAGAGGATGTTTGCTACCATCGATGTTTTCGATGTTTTGAAACCAAACATCGATGTAACATCGATTGTTCTGAAAAGAGTAAGGCGCTCAAAGTCAAAATTAAGTTGGTACATAAAGATTGTATAAACGTAACATATTTATTCACTGGGGTTAACATACACCTTTTTAAAAAGATATAAAATGTTTTTAATTAAATCTTTAAAAATATTTTGATTTTTGTTTATAAAAATAAGTTTGTCGACTACGAACATATTAAAAAAAGAGATCAAATGAACCCAATAATCTTCAAAAATATTTTGATTTTAGTTTAGAAACATAAGATTGTCGACTACGAATATACATATGTACATACATATGTATTAAAAAAAGAGATCAAAGGTTTTCCATTATAAGTCTTCAAAAATATTTTGATTTTTGTTTAGAAACATAAGTTTGTCCACTACAAAAGGCTTGAGGCGTGTACGCCGGTCAGAAATAATTTGCCCAGCCTTGCTGAACATCCTTTCCGACTCGCTCGAGGTTGCTGGAACGCATAAATATTTTTTAGCTACCTCTTTGAAAGGCATCATACTATCTGCGTTCGTCTAAAAATACTTATAATCATTAATTTCAAAATATTTTATTTAAAATCTTTAAATTAACCTTCCAGAATGAGAGAGGATCACATTCCTCCGGTTCATTTATATTTTCCAGATGCTGTCGCAGGATTATAATCGCATCCGCTCGAGAAGATTTAACTTTTGCCTTAATTTTATTTTGCAGAAAAGAAAAATGTGGTTTCTGCGAAGGTTCGGGTGGTGTTGGCTGCTCCCGTGAAGTACTTGGCAAGGCGGTGTATATCTCCTGCTCCAAAGCCTTAACTGCCTGATCTGCATTTGAAGACGATTTAAAACCATCCTTTTTAAATCTAGGATCAATCAGGGTTGTTATTCGGGGAACAGTGCGTGTTTCGTAGTGGGCGAATCTATCATTTAAACGGCTACTTAAAGTTTCGAAGGCACAGACAACTTCTGCAGTTTTAAGATTAGGTCTCAAATTTTGCAGTTTTTGATGAAGCTCGCGTGTTAGGGGAATAACGAGAGAAATTGTCGCATTCTTGCTGCCGGAAGTGGCTATAGTTGCATCTTGGAACGGAGAAAGAAGTTCCGTTAGTTCGTTTAAAATATCGATTTCCTCGGCGGAAAATGGCACTGGAGCCTTAGGCGTACACAACAAGACAGATGACAATGCTTGCATCGTTTCTAAAAGCCTTTTTATTATTTGAAAGGCACTGTTCCATCGAGTTGACACTTCCTGAATCAGGCCAAGCGGGCTTTCAATATTTTGGGCCTGCTTAAATTTAGCCATTGCAGTAGTGCTGCGTTTCATGAAGGAAACAATAGATTTACATTTAGTCAAAATAGGTCCAAGAATTTCAAGTTTTAGGACATCTTGAACTAGCAAGTTGACAGTGTGCGCGAAACATGGAAAATGCTTAACCTCCAGAAGCTCGCACGCTTTCTTCATGGTGCTGTCGTTGTCGGTCACTATAGAAACCACTTTTCCCATCAGACCCCACTCCGTCAAAACCACGCGAATTGAGTCTGCAATATTCGCAGCAGTGTGGTTAGTGGACGTTGAAAGGGTCGATGTTGACAAAACTGCTGAATTTAGCTGGAATCCCGTATTAATAAAATGGCAGGTTATGGTCAAATAGCTCTCGTTCGCCTTGGAGGTCCAACCGTCTGTTGTGATTGCCACATACTCCACACATTCTAAGGCTGACTGTAGTTGGCCTTTTAAAGACTCGTAAACTTTGGGAAGCGATACATCTCGAAGGTATGTTTTGGATGGTAATTTGTATCGGGGATCCATTTTATGCATCAATGCACGGAATCCTGTATCATTCACAATACTAAATGGTTGCACGTCTAGTGCAATCACACGCATTACATGTTTGTCCAGTTCTTCCTTACGCTTAGAATCAGCTGGGTACTGCACATCACGAAGTAAAAATGCATCCAACTTTGTTGATACAGGAAGTTTCTCTGCAGTGAGGCGATTGGGATGTATGCGTTTTAAATGGTCCGTGAGGTTAGTCGTGTGGGCTGCCGTTTTTAAAATTTTTCCGCAGTAAGTGCATATCGCCTTTGTCCTGTCGTTGGTTTTCTCGAAATGCTGCCAAACTATGGAGCCTTCCCGCTTACGTTTTGAGGACTCAGCCTCGCAGTTTTCCTTTGATGTTCCTATTAAATATAAATCATACAATTAAAGCCATAACACAATGTATGTCCAACATAAACATATGTACATACGCACGCGTTTGAAATGTGCATGTTGAAAAATCACATGCGCGTTTACTTATATGATAAATACTTACTTTTAAGGTGTTTCTCCATCGCTGAAAGATTACCACAACTCCACGTCCGCCGCCACCACCACGAATGAAACTTAATAAAAACTTAAAAAATGTTATAAAGTTGAAACTAATATAATCTTATAGTTCATACCTTTTGCGTGTTCTCTTTTAACTCGTCGTTCTTTACATTTGCAGACGTGCACAAAGGAAACATCGATAGTCGCAATCACCTATCGATGTTTAACAAAAATGCAAAAACATCGATACATCGATAGTGCATCGATGTTTTCTCCACCTCTATTTGTTGTGTCAACCACATACTGCACATGACTTCGAAGCGATGCTTTGCCTTTCGGTTATAAATGTGTACACACATACATATGTATGTATTTAGCATGTTCAATCAGTAATAGCTGTTTAGCTCAAATACGTTTATGTGTGTATGTATGTGGTATAGCGCAGTCACGTCGCTCATACACATCTCTTTTGCCTTTGTGACTTCGTGTTTGATCGGCACTGATGTACAGATTTTTCGCGTAGCTATGCGCTGTATTTGGCAACCAAATAGGCTTATGCTTGTACGTCTTTGTAATTTTTTGTAACTTTACACCCAAAAAAAGCGTGCTTATCTTCCAAGAATAAAAAATATAAGTATGCCACTCTGCGTCTTTTTACAAATGCTTCGTTTTAAAAAAAAATAATATTAAAATCGGTTTAGTACTTTGAGAAATAAGTCGTTACAAACGTACTCCATATAATCAATTTTATATAATAGTATAGCTGCATGAACCAAAAAGACAAGATCACGCGGGCAGGAGAGTAGCCCGTTAGAATCGCATTAATGAAAAAAGTTGAAGGATTTTGACATTAGCCGTTTATTTACATTTCTTCGTTGTTTACAATTTGGTGGTGGCTTTTTACTGCAATTTTCTTCATTTTCGCTTGTGACAACGTGTGTACACATAAGATAAAGAATAATTTAACACAACGGCATGATTTTTAGAAGAATTTGCATAATAAAAATGATTTTTCATGCGTTCAACAATTTCGCGGTTTTCTCCGTTCTCTTCGTTGTTTACTTCTTACAGCAAAAATGGCGTCGAGATTTCGGCAGCTAGAAAATAACTTTTTTCGTTCTTTCCGTCCCGCGTGATCTTGTGTCTTTCGTTCATGGTATAGATGTATGTATATGATTACCGTTAAGTCGAATTTCGCTGATTGTGGAGCGCAGCCAAGTTTTTACCCTTCTTAATGTGCTCAACGACCTTTCAATTGTGGAAGTTGTACAGGGCATTACAATTGTAAGGCGCATTTTACTTCCGGGTAGAGAATTTTGCTTTCAGGTAAACTTCAAAGGTAGAGGTACGCTTTACACAAACACATATGTAACTAGAAGTTCACAAAAGTATATATAAGACTAGTCGTCGATTTAATTAATTAACATTTTACGGCAGATGTTTTTTTTACGAGGAGGAAACATTGAAAGTCTAACCCCGTCAGTGTGAGACTTTATGGCCCCGTCAGAATGGGTACTTTGCGTACGTTCCGCTCAAGGATGAAACTGACAGTTGAGTAGACTGTGTGTTTGCATAGAGAGCGTCAGATAGGCGACGTATGAGTTGCCGTACCGGACGAAAATCACTCTACTCTCTACTTTTGGCGTACAGTAAGTACGACACAAATGTCAAACGCCATTTTCGCTATTCTTCTACATCACGCCACTTCCACGACCGAGTGCGCGAAATTAAAATAAAATCGAATTATTTGTGTTCGCTATGGAATGCAACTTAATCGAGGCTGTACAAGTGCATCCCTGTCTCTTCGATAAATCAATTGCGGGTTACCGCAACAAGCTGGCCAAAGAAAAGGCATGGAACAATGTGGCGGCTGCTGCCGGTGCCAGCGGTAAGTGGAAATTTATAAAATATAAAGGATTTCATTATAAATAATTATTTAAAATGGCAGTGGAACAATGTCAAGGTCGGTGTAGGTCTCTCCGCGATCGCTACTTAAAAGAAGTCAACGTAGGAAAAGGGGCTTCTGGCAGTGCTGCGAAAGACACTAGTAACTGGAAGTACATGGATGCGATGACTTTCCTACAGCGACACGTAGCTCTTCGACAGTGAGTGATTAACCATGAACACCAAATCTATGATATAATATAATTATAAATCGAATTACCCTATTCTGTGGGTTTACTCTGTATTACGATTAGGAACTTAATGCGATTCGAAAGGCGACACGGAGTAATAAAATTTCATAATGCCAAGTATTCCAACCCAAATGATTTGCTTTTCGAATCGCAATACGGAGTAAAGGTCCTGGTTTTCATGGCCTTTTTGCATTGGCTAAAATAGCAGCGTAACGATGTGACATCGAATTGCCAAAGATCTTCTGAAAATATTTGAGTTCCCAGACGTTCATAATTCCAATTCTATGTACAAGGCATAATTCATATTCATCAATAACCCCTATCTTCAATTGAATGTTTAACACAAGCGCTCTATATATTAAACACTAAACTATCTTTCCGCTAAACAGAACGATCGGAAACACCACATTTATCATCGATGAAGTTGAAAACCAGCCTACGCAGCAGCAAACCTTTGAAGAAGTTAGCTTTGAATCGGAGGTTTTGTTTGAGGAGTGCCCTGTCGAGGATTCCACATATGAGGTTGCACAGTGTGACCAGTTGAATAATGACTGCAGGTCGACTTCACAACCATTAATTGAGAGCCAACAAGACGTAGGCGCCAGTTCGAATAGATCTATAAAGCGGAAAAGAGATGAGGATCGGCTAGATCAACTTTGTGGTACTGTAAGTGACTGGCTAAAAAAGTCTGAAGCACCTGCACAACAACTAAGCCGTAATTCGCAATTTCTATCAGTGCTTGATTCTTATCTTCTTAAGCATTCTGAAGAAGATCAAGACTTTTTAAAAATTCAAATTTTGAACTTAGCCTACAACGGCGTGGAAAATTAATTTACTTTTAATTTAATCCAATGTAATGTACATTGGCCATTAGTACCTGTATTAACGTTCCAACTGAATTAATTACAATGTAATTTAAACGTGACTGAATTGATAGTTCCTTTTTAATTAAATGATTTACACTACGGTGTAGTGATATGAATATATGTACAAATACACATTTAAGTTTTTGGTAATAAATAAAATATACTGTAGTTTGAAGTGTCTAGTAACTTATTTTTATATAACAAAAGGCATATATTAGAATTTTATTATTACATATATATTTATTATTAATATTTTTATGTATTATATTTTTTTTATATAATACTATTTTTGTTGCTATTAATATAGGTAATTTTTAATAAAATTATGTACATGTATTCTTTAACAAAACCCGTGTAAATCCAAGTGTGAGTATGTACAAAGTACAAAATGTAAATGGCTAAAAATTACCGTTTTAAATATTGCACAAACTTGGATTTACACGGATTTTGTTAAAAAATATATGTATGTATATAATTTCATAAAAAAAATAACCAAAATTAAATAACAACAAGAATAATATGTTTTTTTACTTATCTCTCATTCTCTTAAAAAAGTTGGCTTGGTCCAATACCCAGCCGAGTGCTGTACAGTGTTTTAAAAGAAAACTCATATGAATTCACATTTCAAATTTTGTACAAAATTTAAAAAAGTTAACAGGTTTTCGTCAAATAAACAAACTGTTTTGAAACTGTGTTGCTTCTATAAAATTTAAAATGTTTTCATTGCCAAAAATATACTGCTACTATAATTTATGATTTATGTGTATTTTGTTTATAGTATGATCTGTAACCAATGTGAGGAAATTTTAATAAATTTTAATTTTAAAATAAATAAATATACTACGGTTACCTTAAAAGTGAAATAAAAGTAATGTACATACATACAGCCATGTGAAAAATAATAGTGGCACGAGATTTTGACCAGTTTCGGTTGTTTTTCTTTTGTTTCTTTAATGTTTATTATTTTTTTTTTATAAAAATACAGCTCACTATCTAACTATTAAACATTAAACATTCAAAATAAGAATAGCGAAAAGTGGTAAAAACATCGTGTCCCTATTATTTTCCCATGACTATATGTATTTACAGTGGTAAAAAGTAATAGAGACAAGAAATGCTGACAAGTTTCGGATTTTTTTCTGTTGTTTATTTAATGTTTAATCATTTTTATAAAAGAATAACTCTTAATATAAAAGCAAGGTATACAATTTTGCCGAATTCTGATCAACTTTTGAAAATTTAATTTATATGCTGTTTTTTATCTTGAGTTATACTTATATAAAAAATTATTAAACATTTAATAAAAAAAGAAAAATATCCGAAACTTGTCAACATTTCTTGTCTCTATTTTTTTCACAACTGTATGTCTATATTTAAATGAACGTAAATTGATAATAATTTTTTATCTAATCTAAGAATGATGGATCAAATCCAATTTCAAAGTTATTGGTGGTAGTTAGGCGGACAATTTCAACTAATGCATAGGGGTTTCCAGCTGTTAGTTGCCTGAAATGAAATGATATATAGTATGCATTTTAAATCTGCTTATTTTTTGTTTTAATTCATGTAATTTTAATATTATAAAATCTTATATTATTTAAAATTTTCATGCAATTTTTATATTCTACTCCTTCGAATACAAATGTAAATAAACTTAATGTATTTCAACCAAAGTCACTTTGAACCTTTGGCAACCTAAATATTAATTATTAAGACATTGCTTACATTGGACAACCTTTATTTTATTCGGTCCTTTGAATTGGGCGGGATACGACATAGCTCATCAACTCATCCCTTAGTTTGAAAGCGTTGTTTGAACATGTCCTTATGGCCTTTTGTAAAGGGGTGGATATTTCGTTGCGCCACAGCCCCTTTGTTACCACGTTCCCATCATCCTGGTCAACGTATTCAGGTGGGCAATAACTTCCATCATGCATCTTCAAGAAATTGTGCAGAAGTACGGTCGCTTTCACAATTTTTTCTGCGGATGTTGGGCTCATATGCAAGGTAGACAAAAGGATCCTCCATCTACTTGCTAAAATGCCAAAAGCATTTTCAATCACTCGGCGTGCTCGCGACAAACGCTTGTTTAAGATTTCCCTCTCCAAAGGCAAATTATTTCCTAAATACATATATAAGAATTAATAGTAATAGTATGAAACTAAAGTGACAAGTCAATTGCTTGTACGAACCTGGATACGGTTTCATTAAAAAAGGTTTTAATGGGAACGCAGAGTCTCCAACAAAATAATGTGGAAAACTGTTGCTAGTGCCGGGCAATACTTCTTCTTTCGGCAAATTCAATTGGCCCGTATATAAACGCTGCCCAAAACTCGAGTTCCACATAACTCCGCCGTCAATTTGCGAACCGTATGCACCAATATCTACCGCAGTGAAGGTATAATTTGCATCACAGGCTGCCAGAAGGACTATTGAATAGTTACCCTTATAATTATAAAAAAGGGAACCGATGTTGTTCGGGCAAAATATATTTATATGTTTGCCGTCAATAGCGCCAACACAATTAGGTAGATCCCACATTGAATAAAAATCGTTGGCAATGCGTTTCCATTCATTCTTCTGTGGAACCGATAAATAAATTGGGCCAAGTACTTCCCATAAGACATCACACGTCTCTCCAACGATTGCTTTCATTGTGGAGAGCCCTATTTTAAAGGCAGAATAATGAAACTGCTTACTTTCCCCATACGCTAAATATCTATATGGGCAAATCTAAAATACAGGTAACCTTGGTGTTATTTAGCTTTATTTTCACTGTTGGAAACTATATCAAGCTGATTGCTTTTGGATATAATTCACTGACGTATACTTGAAGCCTCAAAAAAAATTTGGATCAACTTGCTGCATAACTTTTGAATTATAGGTGTTTAAATTTAAAAAATTAATGAAAACAAGTGAATTCTTTATGTAATTTTTAAGAGGGGCAAACTTAATTATGTCATAACTTTTGAAGCACATATTCTGACTTGAAATTTAATGGGCATTTAGCACTTATGTGTATACTTCATATGTAGTAGGTAAGAAAAGTGTGCATTGCAAAATAACGAAATGGCAAGTAAGTCAAAGTCTTTAACTCCACATTTCACAATTTTCAAAATTTTCGGTTTATCGCGTATAGTTTTTGAAGCATTTTATTTTAAGAACTTCTTAAGTATGTGTTGTATTCTACAAACAATTACGAATAATGTGATACCTTAGCAAGAGGTGTGCTTTCAGAATAAACTAACTTTTAAAGATAAAATATTCTGCGATCTTGAGCGTAATTTTTATTCCAAAAACACCTTAATTGAAGGCACATTTGTAAAATATGTCGAAACGATCTAAATCTTTCTATAATTGCTAGTCCTTATAACGTTGCATATACCTGTAAAATGCTTCAAAAAGATGTTCTCTAGAAGTGTTTAAAGACCCCGATTTAGTACTTTTAATTATGCTCCTTCTTGTAGCCAGAATATTTCGAGCGTGGTATCAAATCAAATTTTTTTCGACAAAAGTTCTGATAGTTGCTCTTACTTAATTGGAGCCTTTTAAATTCAATGGCGTCCCCAGTTTTGCCCGATTGTCTCCACTTTTGGAGACAGCGGTACTTGAAACTTTGCTTATATTTGAACTATTTTATAAAAAAACTCTCTCAGTTTTGAAGATATTTTACTAAAATTTTGCACACGCTTGTATTTTAATATTTCCTTCACTATCTCATAAAATCATCGAAATCGGTTAACTCCAAAATCTAGCTCCCATACAACTGATTGTCCAGAGTTGCAGTTTTGCGTTATAACTCCTCCAATTAAATAAGTAAAAATTTAGTATAGGTTCACTTTAACATATAGCACGCATACAATTTATTAATCAGATATGAAGTTAGAGTTATAGCGCAAAAACACATATCTGATTAATCAGTTGTATTGGAGCTATACGTTAAAGTGCACCCATTTCGATAATTTTAAGGAATAATTAAGGTAATATTAAAAACCGTTATGTGCTAAATTTTAGTAAAATACCTTCAAAACTGAGGGAGTTATTTATAAAATAGTTAAAATATTATCAAATTTTCAAATACCGTTATCTTGAAAACCGGAGCCAATCTGGTAAAACGGGGGATGCTATTGAATTTAGAACGTCCCAATTAAGTGAGTTCAACTTTCAAAATCTCTGCTCAAAATTTACAACTTCAACAACTTAATTTGAACCCAGCTTATTCTTTTGTTTTCTATTTCATGTTTATTCCTCGTCTAACTTTTGAAGCACTTGATTAAAATGAATTACACTTATATTAATCGACTTATTAAGAGAATACGAATAAAATGATATATAAAACATAGGTGTGCTCACAAATTTAAAAATTAAAAATTTTTTTTTTGAGGTGTACCTATTTTGTAAATTTTCCCATATACATAGGTACATAATTTTTCAAAAACCGATAATAGTTTCCCATGCGAGTTTGTGTACATATCTGTGGCATTTTATGGCTAGTTAATCGTTGTTTGGGAACCCAATGAAATATTGCTTTAAAGGGATAATGGCTTATCTCATGAGAAGTTAACTTAATAATATGCCAAAGATTTATATATTACATACATTATATATAGATATGTACAATAAATACAAACTTACGTGAGCGTTAAATATAGGCGGCATTCTGGCGAAATGGATGGCCTATTAGAATTTTTTGTAATTTTTTCCTTAATCAAATTAAGGAGGAAGTCGAAAACTTGCTTCTCCATCCTAACATTGTTTTTAAATTCCTCCTGGAATCGAAAATTTGCAGTGAAGAAGCCACGTGTGTCCCGATCCCGCAGGGAAGGTCGCACCCACCATCTACGACTGCCATAAAGCCTCTTAATACACTCACTGGCTTCCAACAACAGCAGCACAATAATTATTATTTCAATTTTTTGCATTTCGAAGTTTCGCTTTGGGATATTTAATCTTTAAGGGCACACCGAAAAATTTTCTGCATTTATAAGAACGTTTGCCGCCAATAGAAATCAGCTGATTTGTTTACACGCATCGAATACTTCATTGTGGCATCCCTGTACGTTACGTACGTGATGTCGGATGGACGTATTGACTGAAGTAAAGGAGAAGTGCTGATTCTGACGAATGCTTTAACTCAAACTAACAGCCCGATTCTGTAAAAACTGACAGCGTTGCTTGTCAGTGCTGCCATGTCAGAGACGTTGTCAGTTGAAAGCTCCCGTGCTATTCTAGTTCGATGACTGAAAAGCTGAAAGCTCTTTAAACTCACCACGCAATGAACGGCAAAACAGCTGACTGGTGAGTTAAGTCAAACAGATGGCAACTGAGAATACGTAAGTTTGTTTACATTTTTTGTGTTAAAAAATACTTAAATGTGTTATTATTTTGATAGTGTGATAACAACTTCTTTATTTTCTTTTCTTTTGAAATAATATGTGTGCTACGTATGAATGTATGTAGGTGCGTAAAGTTTGAACGCTCCAGCGCAGAGCAGATGAGTTTTTCATACATTTTTGCCGACAACACCCGGAGTTCCAAGCAGGAAAAATCAATCCGAAGGAGCCGCGGCGTATGCAATTGCTTTGGGAGGAGGTAGCACAAGGGCTGAACTCCTTAAATGGTCCAACACGCACGGCAATCAAATGGAATGAGGTTGTATATACATATATGCAATATTACTCTTTTTGTGCATCAATAGTTACGTTTTCTTTACAGACATTAGGGAATTGGAAAAATCAATTACGCACGCGAGTGCGACGCATTAAAATGAACCAACGACTGGCTGGTGGTGGACCATCCGCTAACAGACCTCTCAGTGACTTCGAAGAGCTAGCGCTGGACACATTTGGAACAGCAGCAGTTGGCGGTTTGGAACATGTAAGGGCTTTAAGCGTTGCAGTCGCAAGTAACGGAGAGTCACTTCCTCTTAGCCCTGGGTTTTTGGAGACGCCCAGCCCTAGTGTACCACTGCCTCTCAGCCCTGGAGTTGCAGATGTTATAAGCCCAAGTGTCTCGCTGCCTCCTAGCGCTGAAATTACAGATATAATCGATGCAAGTGCCTTGCTACCTCCCAGCCCTGAAATTACAGATGTAATCGGTCCAAGTGCCCCGCTGCCTCCAAGCCCTGGAATTACAGATGTAATCGGTCCAAGAGCCCCGCTGCCTCCAAGCCCTGGAATTGCTGGTGCAATCAGCCCAAGTGCTTCGCTGCTCCTCACACATGGAATTGGGGAGACAGCTACTGATATTCTTCCATCGCATCCAAGTTCTTCTGTTGTGCAGCTACAGAGCCCTCCAAGTATCTTTACACGTAAAAAACCAATCAAGTCAGAAGAAATGTTCTCTATGTTGCTGCAAAGCATGAAAACCAGAGATCAAAAAATGCAAGAAGTGGAAAATGCACGAGCAGAGAGAGAACAACAAATGGTCACAGTGCTGCAAGGTCTAACAATGCGTAACTGAACTGGTTAAAGAAATTCATAAGAAATAAAATGTTCTTCATAATAACAAATATTCCAAGACTAAAATAAATAAATTCCAAGACTGAAATAAATAAATTAAATAAGTACATATGTATATAAAAAATAATGAGTGTGTGTGTGTGTGTGTGAGTGTTTTATATTTGTCCAAAGTGCTCAACCGATCTTCATCAAATTTTTACAGTAGATTCATGTGGCCTCTAGGGAAAAAAGGATGTATTTATTTTCGTCATACCTCCGCAACTATTTGGTGAAAATTAGTGATATTTTGATATAAGCATCTTGGAAAAATGGGAGGTGCCACGCCCTATACGAGATGTTAAAGGATTGTAGGAATGTTAAAGGATTGTGGTTTTCCTACCGATCTATTCGAAAAAACGTATTTATGAACTGATTTTCTTGAAATCTGGTACGTAGATAACTTATTTCCTGAATTAATGTATAATATACTTTTTCCGATAGGTGGACCAGGGGCCAATCTATTGGAGAAAACGCATTTTTGATCCGATTAGGTACACGTATTATTTATACATACTACATATTTTGCGAACAATATCAAAAACGACAAATATTTGTTAAAAAAATGTTTTTTGTTTTCGATGAAAAAATTTAACATAAAGGTTGTTTTACTTGTTTCGGAAAACATAGGCACACAAAAAAAGAAAATGTTGTGAACCGGAGGGTAGACCCAACTATTTCTAACCTTTTGGGGTCGCTGAAAATGATAATGAACAAAAAAAATAATTTGAATTAACTACTTGCCCGCTACCACACCTGGAGGGATTAATTTTTCAAACTTTTTATTTAGATTTTTTAGAGAGATTTAGGGTATGCAGTCTTATAGGCCGATAAATTTTGCACTTTATCGTACTGAAATTTATCGGCCTATAAAACTGCATACCCTAAATTTCTCTAAAAATTCTAAATAAAAAGTTTGAAAAATCATTCCCCCAGGTGTTGTAGCGGGCAAGTGGTTAACTCAAATTATTTTTTATGGTCATTATCGTTTTCAGCGACCCCAAAAGCCTAGAAATAGTGGGCTCTACCCTCCAGTTCACAACATTTTCTTTATTTGTGGGCCTGTGTTATTAAAAAAAGTTAACATTATACATGTAAGGTAGAAATATATCTTTGTCGAATCCTTCCACCTTCCCTGCCAAAGTTAGAAGTGTCTCCTGGTGCTATCGTTTCGTGTTGTGTGATCTCACTGTCGTCAACATCAATTCCGAAGCCAGCTTTGAGCATAATATTGTGCAATATGACACAGCAGTTTATTATATCTGCCGCAGTATCGTGCTTATAGTGCAACACACGATGCTTAGATAAACATCTAAAGCGAGTTTTTAATACGCCAAAAGCCCGCTCGATGCAATTTCGGGCACTGGCGTGAATCTTGTTATATTTCCTTTCTTCATTTGTAGAAGGGTTTGTAACAGGGGTCATTAACCAGGGCTCCAGAGGGCAGCCTTGGTCGCCAATGAGCCATGACTACTGTTGGCCATTTGCAATTCACAAAAAATGCTCTCTCACTTCTGATGTAGCCCATATACCAGAATCATGAGTTGCGCCTGAGAATTTGGCATTGATGTAGGTGACCTACAGCCTAAGATCGCATATCTGTAAAATAATGTATTGATTTTATTTTAGGGGTGTATAACATGCTGTAAAACCCCTTTCTGTTCATATACATGCTTAATGGTCGCCCCGGAATGTTTGAGTTTGGCGCGATAATTGCAATATGTGTGCAATCAATCGCCCCAACTGTGCACTTGATGCCAAATCTTGCGTAGAATCTGAAATATTCAAAAGGTATGTTACTATCTCCATTTATTCATTAATATATCAATATTACCCTCTCTTTGCGCGCATTTATTCATCATCAGTGAGAGGAAATCTTACTTCTCCGGCTTTACACATGGCTACTAATTTAGCGATTGAGCGAATCGCTCATGAAATGGAAGGCTGGCTCATTGGCAAATTATTGTTATTACCCACACATTTTTGGTTAGAACCATGACCGAAGAAGTTGAGAGCGGCCAAAAATCTAAACACAAATGGTAAAGATGATTTTTCATTGTCATGCGGTTCAATTTCCGCTATGAGCTGCCTGCATAAAAATTTGCTTAGCCGGAAATTTTTTTAAATTCCTCCTCTGGAAGAGCAAAAGGATCGCTTGCATCCCTTAGTGTTCGCAATTGTATGCGCCTATCCATTTTTTCTTTTTTTCCTGGGCTTTCATAGCCAATGCAAACATTAAAACCATGATAAAAATATTTATAAGGTACAATCGCTGAGAGCCAGCTTTGGGAACTTTGACGTTTGCTAGCATTTTTGAAAATTTCTCTCGACGTCATATCATTTGTTTGTTTTAATTTTCACTCGAACCAAAGAAATATATTTCTGTCGAAACATTAAAATTTGAATGTACATTCATAGATACATGTGTATGTATGTATGTACATATGTAAATAAATAAATGTTAGCAATTGTGTAATGAATTTCTGCCCACATGCTGAGGCGAAGATTTTGGCATACATGTAAACAAATTTAACCTTCAAGTCACTGCACTTTTGCTAAGAACTATCTTGGGTCAAGTGGTGTGGCAAAAAATGAGCCTAGCGCACATAGGCACTTGGGAAAATCCGCTGCCTTAACACCACCAACCTCGATCAAGTTTTGAGTACACACGGTAATTGCGTAAATTTAAAGAACTTTATACTGCTTTGCTTGCAGATAGAAACGGTATTAGCGCAGCCGCTAAAGCAGCATCTCATTTTCCTTCTATAAAACTTTAAGTTCTTCCACATTTGAATAAATCAATTTTCAAATTATAAATTTTCATTTGTTTATTTTGAATTTATTTGAAATTTGAATTATTTCGAGAGAGTAAATCTTAAAATGCTAGCAAACGTCAAAAACATCCCAATGGCGGACGAATTGAGCGAGCGGGTTTACCTTAAAATATTTGTATCATTATTAAAACTTCTTCCTCCATAATTTCACAATTTCACAAATTTCAAAAATGTACACAATAAACAGCTGTCAGCGCCTTTTCTAGAACTGACAAGACTGTCAGCAGAACAAGCTTTTGTAAGAGCGCTAGAATAGCGAACAAAGACTAGCTATCATGAAAGTGACTGTGGTGAACTTGTCAGTGATACGCAATCGGGCTGTAAACCTCCTACCGTCATGTACCGTTCCCCACCAGGTCCACCCTCAAGGATTTCGTCGGGATAATAACACTGTGTGACTGGTAAAGTTATAGATCTAACGATGCACAAAAATATGCATACTTAGAGTTTTGAATACCCCCTCACAATCTGGACATAAGGTATAAAAACGCGTTTTTCGTAGTTTGAGCCTAACACTTGTTCGTGACGGTAACCGCAACCCCCAATACTTGCAGTTCCTTGATTAATGCAAGTCTCTACAACAAAACATTATAACCTTTATAAGTGCCACTTTAAAACAATTTTACCTCAGTACCTACAACTTTCTTCGTTTATGCATGCCAGGCACACAAAATTTGAACTTTTTGCGTTTCTTTGATTAACCGGTATTCTGGAAAATCTACAAAGTGGTGTTTCAGTTAAAGTGATGTGTGATGAGCAGGGCCCAAGGAAATAAGCAGGAAAAAATCAATTTTAAGCGCTTAGATAAACATTAACACATTAGTAATATGCTCGAAAAACAACAAAAAATCTAAGTACAGTTTAATGTTTTGTTTTTTATTCAGTTTATTTCAAGGATTGGACGGAATTCGAAATTTTAATATTTTCAGTGGTGATAATGCATCGATTTAGTTGTCTGTTTTTTAAGATGTTTACTAAGATGCGAATCCTTAATTTCTTTTTAAGACTGAATTTAATTGTTTTCAAGTATTTGTTATCCTCCATTTCAGTTAATTACTTTTAATCTCTTCAATAACACCAATGCCTTTCCGTAGAGACAAATGTTTGGTTTTAAATTTTTGTATCTAAGCAGAACTGGAATTGAAGTTACGAGTTAAAAAATACCAAATCGGTTTTTATGTTATTACTAGCAGACCTTGCGGACTTCGCCAAGCCCAAAATTAATTTTTTATTTAAAAATTTGGCCCAACGTTTTTACCAACAATCAACGTTCACGTATGGTTTTGTGGTCGTCAAAAGGCCGTCTTAAATAACCTAATGAAAGCGTTATGTCCGTGAAGAAGTTTTTGTGGCAACAATTATCTGGTCCGATGGTGAATCGTCCTTGAACCTGTATAGTACAGTTTTAGTACAGTTTGTGGCAATTTCAAAATGGGGGAGTATCATTAGTCTACAGAAATCCAAAAAAAAACATACACTTATTTCAAACGAAGTACCTTAGAAGTCTTACAATTGTATTTGTAGGCATTTATCAAGAATAGTCTTTATTCTGTTTAGTCGCCGTAAAGCAAGGGCCGCAATCGTTCTGATCAATCGATTTAACGGTGGTAATTTAACTTAGATCTTTGGTGTCTCCGCTTGACTTCACTTGACGATTTTTACCAATAACTCGAATCCAGCGCCACCTTGCAGATCTCTTTGTACAATAGTAGATATTGCCCCTACCGTTACCAATATATTTATATCTCAAATATGAGCCAAATCGGACATTGAGACAAATCGGTCATACTTTCCTTGCCTTGCCCCGTCCATCGCATTTCATGGATGGCGGTGATGTCAGTCTTTATTTTCCCGAGGACATCAACCAACCGGGCAAAGGCACCATCCCTATTAAGGGTCCGGATATTCCAGGTGCATACCTTCAAATCATAGTCCTTTATACGATTGCCGTAATTGTCATCAAAAGAAGGTGATATCATCTGAGTCATGTTTTTTTTTTATTGGGTAGGGACGGGTGTTTGGTCGCTACCCAGGGGATACGTGGATATAAATATCCGGACGAATTAAGCTGCGATTTGAACCGTAAGCAAACAAATCACTTCTCGCCACTCCTAGGTGAATGGCAAAAGCTTTGCAGTACTGGGAAATTTACAGAACATAGTGGTCAAAGGTAGGGCTGTCAGATATCTCTGTTGCCAAACCGGGACACTTTAGGGAGGACCTCTTAAACTTTGTGCTAAAGTCGGGGAAATTCAATAAATTTGCGTACAAATTTGCAACATTCTAATCAGACTTTTTATAAAAATTTTTGAAATGAAGTTTTCCAGCCCATTAAATTTTAGTTGATTTTTGGTATTGTTTTTACTGAGAGTTTCTTCCATACAAATTTCGATAATTCTTTTTATATGGAAGACACTGCCAGCAAAAAAAAATAAATGCTGAAAATCAACGAAATTTGCTGGCAACTTCAGACTTGCACTATATTAATTGGCTCAAAATCTACATTTTCAAAATTTTCTAAAAGATCTGATTAGAAATTGTGATCTGATGAAAGAGCCTCCGAGCCAATAATTTTTTACGGCACTGTACGTACTTATAAGTCTAGGTTTCATGAAAGAAAAAAATTTAAGTACAAGATAACAAGATAACTGGTGCACTGAGCGAAAGAAGTTTAGAATTAAAAAAGCGTGCTAAATTAAAAAAATACGCATATGAAGGAGCACCAACCCAACTCGTAATACATTTATGTATACAAATTTTAGTATTTAGTAGAGAAATACTCAATTCAAATACGCCCGTATTAAATTGAAGCAATTTGCAATTACCGATTGCTTTTTCATAATTAAGTTAAACAAATATTTAAATTCCATGCTGGTTGTAATGGGAATTGAACCTTGACCCTCTGGACATTAGCAAATTGTGGCAAGCATCTTCGCGCAATCAGCTACAGCCAGACATGTAAATGTGCATTTAAATGTTGAGATTGAATCAACACCACGCGTGCGTGTTATGAAAGTATTATTTTTAAATACGAATATTTTTAAACGATAAACAAATAGAAAATATTCATGTTTCATTTATAATTCATAACATTTTTCTGAATATTACAACGCGTTTTTTCTCTTATTGTAGTGTTTTTTTTAACTTTTATTCAAATTTGTGCAATCAAATCAAAAACCGGGACACTAGAACGAAACCCGGGACATTTTAAGGTTGGACCGGGACACCGGGACACATAGTCTAAAACCGGGACATGTCCGGAAAACCGGGACGTCTGGCAGCCCTATCAAAGGCAAATATCTCAACTAAAACCTGATGTATTTTTTAAATTGATAGCCCTACATACCTGTTTACCAAATAGCCGGACAAGACGTTATTTATATTAATAAAAATGTTGTGTTCGTATGTCACGGTCGTCAAAACTCGAGAACGGCTGAACCGATTTGAATAATTTTTTTTTGTATTGTTCGGTATAATACCAGAACCAATGATATCGTAAAAAATTGGAGGCTTGTCACCTATTTGAAAATTTTTAAACCCAATTATATTGATAAAATAAATAAATTGTTACAATATGGGTATCAAATTAAAGAGTTTTTAGAAAGATAACTGCTGGAAATATTTTTGACGCGGGCTGCCACCTATTTGAAAATTTTAACTCAGACAAATTGATAAAATAAATGAATTATTACCATGTGGGTGTAAAACTATAGAGTTTTAAGAAGGCGTATAGCCGAAACTATGTTTGAGGAGTGTTGCCACCTGTTTGAAAATTTAACTAAAGTACATCGATAAAATAAATGAAATATTACATTATGGGTATCAAATTAAAGAGGTTTAAGAAAAATATCTGTTGGAAATATTTTGGAGAAGGGTTGCCACCAATTTTTAAATTTTAACTCAGTTAAATTGATAAAGTAAATTAAATATTGCTATGTGGATATCAAACTAAAGAATTTTAAGAAGGCTTACAGTCGAAAATATTTTAAAGGAGGGTTGCCACCTGTTAAAAAATTAAGCGCAATTTTATTGATAAACTAAATGATATATTACAATATACATATTAAATTCAAGAAGTTTAAGAAAGATATCTGCTGGAAATATTTTTGAGTAAAGTTGCCACATCTTAGAAAATTTAAACTCAGTTATTTTGATAAAATAAATGAAATACGGTAATTTGGGTATCAAACTTTAGATTTTTAAGAAGGCTTATAGCCGAAAATATGCCTGAGGAGGGTTGCCACCTGTTTGAAAATTTAACTCAATATAATTGGTATAAAATTAAAGAGGTTGAGGAAAGAAAACTTTAGGAAATACTTTTGTGCAGGATTGCCACCTATTTGAAAATTTTAACTCAGTTATATTGATTAAACAAATGAAATATTGTAATGTGGGTAGCGAACTAAAGAGTTTTTAAAAGTCCTACAGTAGAAAGTTTCTTGGAAGAGGGTTGCCACCTGTTTGAAATTTTATCTCAATTAAATTGGTAAAATAAATTAAATGTTACAATCTCGATACCAAATTAAAGGCATTTAAAAATCTTGATTTAGAAATCTATATTTATATATAAAAAAATGTTGTGTTCCTTTGTCACGGTCATCGAAACTCGAGAACCGCTGAACTGATTTGAATAATTTTCTTTTTGCATTGTTCGGTATCATAGCAGGATCATTTATATTACAAAAATAAATAAATGAAGTATTTCAATATTAAGGTTTACGGCCGAAAATATATTTGAGGAGGGTTGCCACCTGTTTGAAAATTGAATTAAATTTACATAATTGATAAAATAAATGACTTATTAAAATATAGGTATTAAATTAAGGAAGTTTAAGATAGATGACTGTTGGAAATATTCTTGAGGAGAGTTGCCACCTTTTTGAAAATTTTAACTCGAAAGCTTAGTATTTTGCACCAATGTACTTTCAATATAAAGCGATAAAATAAATAAACCAACGAAAAATTAGTCCCTTGTCAAATATGTTTGATTTATTATTATTTTTTTATGGATATGTACAAATGTAGAGCGGGTACGGACGATGTTTGGTGGCTGACGGCCGTTCCTGGGTGAATACGGGAAAATAAGTACCCGCGCTCTTTTCAATAGAATTGAGTTCAACCTCAAAGCAGTAAAACTGTTTGGAGGGGAAGTTAAAAAATAGTTAATTTGGCGGGAAAAGTTTATGACAGTTTCTAATAAATACATATGTACATTAGAGTGGTCCAAAAAAATAAGGTCGGATTTTTAATGCCGCCACCCCCTAGGATTGTTATATATAAAAAATATACCCTTATTTTTTATTTTGAAATAAAACATTATTTAGGTAGTGCTCAAAGCGCTCAAAGTTTTCCATGTATTTTATATGGAAAAAAAACATCTTTTCGTTCATTTTTGGACCACTTTAGTGTACATGTATGCGTACATATGTACCTATATTATTAATCATTAGGGTGGGCCGTTTAAAATAAATGAAATATTACGATGTGGGTATCAAACTAAAGAGTTTTAAGAAGACTTACAATCGAAAATATGTTTGAGGAACAATATGGTTTTGATTTGGAAATATTTTTATAGGATTATCATCTATCTAAAAGTAAAGACTGAAAATATTGAAATGAAATGAAATATTACATAACTGGTTCCAAACGAAAAGTATTTGGGAAAGCTTTACTAGGGAATTTTTTTAAATCTTTCCACTTATCCAAAATCCGAACATTGTAAATAAATATAGAATTTACAACATCTTATCAAACGAAGTGATCATATTATCAACGAAGAGCTGGTACACAAATTACTTAATGTAAAAAATTCATAAACAAGTAATTTTTAAGAAAACAACACACCGACTCCAATTCTCATATAAAAGTGTAATAGTACCGTTAATTTTTTCATGATCCAATGATCGGATCTAAACCAAATTAGTATGGGATCACCTGGAAATCGGTTGACGTGGTCCAAAGTTATGCGGTAACATGCATAAAAAAAAATCCGACGAATTGGTAACCTTCTCCTTTTTTTGAAGTCGGCTAAAAACTACTGAAACAAATAACAAAATGATAAAAGAGTACCGAAAACAAAAAACTATCGCATGAAAGCTGTTTAAAAAATACTTAATGAAAACATAAAATTGTTGACACCATTCCCTAGCATTATAAATCAGTCAACTTTTAATCGTAAGCAATTTCGTTTGGAGTCGCCAAGGCCTACTACGTATATTGCGAGTAAAGAAATTTTGAATAACATGAGATAATAATTATTATGATTATAATTATCATTACTATTGTGAACTCCTATTCCCAATCAAGGATTCCCAAATTAAAGCGAAAGCAGAAGAGCATTTACGATCGCATGA